>NW_015174983.1:87943-89746 GCF_001447785.1 Gekko japonicus | reverse complement strand
CAAGCTCTTGCATTCATTACATTACATTATATACACAACACACTAGGAGGCTGGCATTCCTAACACAGACAAGTCTTCTATGGCACATGTCTCCTCCTGGTCTTAAAGGTGCCACTGGACTGTCCTAGCAGTCTATTGTTCTTTGACTCCAAGCTGGGTCTGACGAGGTTCAGTTTAGTACACAACACCGGATTTGGAAGCTGCTTTGTTCTTGAGGATTCTCTGGGTTCTGCATATCATCCGCATGGACTTCGACTAAAAAAAGGCTTCCTCAATAGACGCGTGTGAAACAGCTCAAGTTTACATGCATTTGAATCATTAGCAACACAGGCCTTTAGGGAATGAAAACAGTATTTAATTATTCTATTTATTTTATTAGATTTCTATCCTGCCCCTCCCCCAGAATGGGGCTTGGGGTGGTGAACAACAGAACAGTACAATACCAAAACCAGCATTAAAAAAAATCCAATTAAAACTTAGCACACAGCTTTCGGCATAAAAAAAATCAACGGCGTTGTCCAGGGCTCCTTTTGTAGCAGGAACTCCTTTGCATATTAGGCGACACACCCCTAATGTAGCCAATCCTCCAAGAACTTACAGTAGCCCCTGTAAGAAGAGCTCTGGTCCTGCTGAGGTGTCTTTAGTTTGAGCTGTTATGACTAATAAACGATGAGCTGATCACTCAAGCGTGTCTGAACCCAGTATATTTCACCCAGGCTGGCCCAATCTCATCCGGAGCTAAGCAGGGTTGCCCCTGGCCAGTGTTTGGAAGGGAGACCTCTAAGGAATACCAGGGGGCGTGACATGGAGGCAGGCAACGGCAACCTCTTGGCAAAAATACTGGAGTGGGTTGCCATTTCCTTCTCCAGGTGGATCACGCTTGGTCTGAGTTCTCTGCTGTGGCCTGTCCGTCTTGGGTGGCCCTTCACGGCATAGCCCACAGCTTCATTGAACTGCGCAAGCCCCCTCGCCACGACAAGGCAGTGATCCATGAGGGGGTTTTAATAAATAATAAAACAGACAAACGTGTAGAGGGCCAAAATGCCAGATTAGGTACAGACGGCTGGATGATGAATTGGCAGCCATCCTTCCAGGCCTCCGTGTAAGAATTCCGGGTGGGGGGGGGAGGGTGGATTTTGTACAGTCTTCCGTAGCGACACTACAAGGCCAGGGATGCTCCCAAGAGAACTACAGACGGCCCCATGCCAGTCAATGACACGCAGCTGGCAGATAAACCCCAATGCCGGGGGCAAACCCAGAACGCGTCCGTCTCTCTTACCTGGACCACAATAGGATGCTTAACATTCCTTCGATAGAAAATGGCTTGAGTGTTGAAAACAGCATTGACGGTTCCCTGCTGCACCGGAGAGCGAACCTTTGCATTCTCACAGCTGACGATCAGGTAAGGGTTCGCTCCTGAAAGAGTTTAAAAAAATATGGGGATCTACTCTTTGCGATGTAAGTCTTTGCAATGTAAGTCGTGCGGGACAGCCAGTGTGGACTGGCGCTTTAGAGAGTCAGACTCAGATCGGGAAGACCCAGGTTCAAATCCCTGTTCTGCCATGGAGTGTTGTAGAGTGGTTAGAGTATTGGACTAGATTAGGAAGATGCAGAGTTCCAATCCTCCCTCTACCACGAATGCTTGCTGGGTGACCTGGGACCAGTCACCCACTCTCAGCCTAGCCTACCTCGCAGGGTCATTGTGAGGATAAAACGGAGAAGAATGACAAAAACTGCTTTGGGTCTCCATTGGGGAGAAAGGCGGGGTATAGATGAAGTCAATAAATAAATATATTATTTGGT
>NW_015174983.1:83023-85304 GCF_001447785.1 Gekko japonicus | reverse complement strand
AGTGCACCTCATTGGGAAGGGTTGCCGACCTCCAGGTGGGTAAAACAACAAATATATACACTGCAAAAACCTTTTTTATAAGTTAAAGTGTTCTATATGTTCCATCTTATAAAATGCATTGTGTATCATTCATAATATTCTAAAACAGGTATATATTCATTACATGCAATATCAACAATACTAATCAGTTTGTACAATCTAATAACTACCAGTCAATTTACATCCTTTTTACACAATCAACCCCAACAGGAGTGTCTAGAATTGTACCCCCGCTTCTCCTTGCTTAAAAGTCTTCTAAAGGGGGAAGTTTCCTTTTGTGGTTACATTGAAGTTTAGATTGATGTTTGTTGCTGGTCCTACAAGAGGCCCATTAAGCAGCCTTGAGAAAGACAGGAGCGCTCCGTCTATGAATGCCAGCTGAGAGCCAGTTTGGTGTAGTGGTTAAGTGTGCGGACTCTAGTCTGGGAGAACCGGGTTTGATTCCCCACTCCTCCACTTGCACCTGCTGATGTGACCTTGGGTCAGTCACAAGCTCTGGCACAGCTGTCCTTGAAAAAGAGCAGTTTGTGTCAGAGTTCTCTCAACCCCACCCACCTCAAAGGGTGTCTGTTGTGGGGAGGGGAAGGGAAAGGAGTTTGTAAGCCACTCTGAGACTCCAAGTGAAGGGCGGGGTATAAATCCAATCTCTTCTCTTCTTCTTCTTAACGGGCCTTTTGTAGGACCAGCAACAAACATCAATCAATGGAGTGTATATAGTTGGCCTTGCAGGGCCGTTTTGTGCGTCTTGTTGTGAAGTACAATAAACACGTCTGAACGCATGGCGTGGTCCGAGTCCTCCATGTGTCAAACCCAGGTCTTTTTGGTTGCCAACCTCCAGGTGGTGGCTGGAGATCTCCTGGGAGTACAACTGATCTCCAAGTGACAGAGATCGGCTCACTCTGAGAAAATGCCCACTTTGGAAGGTGGACTCTATGGCATGCTACCCCACTAAAGTCCCTCCTCGCCACAATCCCCACCCTCCTCAGGCTCCGCCTTCAAAATCTCCAGGTACCTCCCAACCTGGAGATGGGAACTCTACTTCAGGATCACCATGCAATCCCCAGGAAAGCCCCTACAATGACACACAAAGAAGCGGGGTTGTTACAACCTGTTAAAGAAACAGCTGCATTTATTACGATGAGAGCAAAAAGGGGGGGAATGGAACCCTGTCTTGCTTCCTTCTTTTGACACGGCAGCGGTTTCTCTAAGACCAATGGGCAGTTGGTACGAGGGAAATGTTGCCATGACAACAGAGAACACTTAGGAACAATCCCACCGGGTAGCGATTTATGAAGGAATGTTTGGGATAGCAGAAGAACATTATTCCTATGTCACTCAGGGCTGGCCCCAGCTTATTTTGCACCCTAGGTGAGGATCCCTTCTGGCACACACCCCCCCCGTGCACCGGGTTCAGCAAAAGAGGTTCCCCGGCTGCGGAAATGCAGGGCTTTTGGCGGTGGGCAGCAGGTGCAGTTTGGCGCCCCAGCAGGTGCAGTTGGGCGCCCCTAAGGGCCGGCCCGCTCTAGCCGAACGCCTAGTTTGCCTAGTGAGCGAGCTGGCCCTGATGTCACTGCAAGGGTTGATTTTACCCACACAAACCAAGAGATGCCCACGCCCTACCTAGGTTTATTTCCCTCCTGCCAGGACTTCGGTGGGTGGGCTACATAGTTCGTCCTTCTTCCACTGCATTTCACAACAACCCTGTCAGGTAGGTTACAGAGGGGGGGAGATCCCCAGACATCCAGGGCACTTTATGGCATCCTAGATCTCCCTGGTCCTCCTAGCCCATCATGTGAATCACTGAGCTACACTGGCTCTCTCAGTCATAGAAGCATAGTGTTAGAAGGGACCCCCCAGGGTCATCTAGTTCAACCCCCTGCACGATGCAGGAAATTCACAAATACTTCCCCCCCACACATACACACCCAGTGACCCCATCTCCATGCCCAGAAGGTGGCAAAAAACCTCCAGGATCCCCAGCCAAACTGGCCTGGATAAAAATTGCTTCCTGATCCCCCTGGGCGTGTAAGAAAGGGCCACAAGAACTAAGCACTGAGGCAACACTTCCTGCCCTCCCTCACGATCTAAGTTCACGGAATCCGCATTGCTGTCAGATGGCCATCCAGCTTCAGTTTGAAAACCTCCAAAGAAGGAGTCACATGAAGTGATTCGCTAGGTAGCATCACGAATCCCTTGGCCTCTGCCAGCCTGAGATGCTAAGACTGGAATCGGGGGGGGGGGG
>NW_015174983.1:80102-83013 GCF_001447785.1 Gekko japonicus | reverse complement strand
GAGCGCGAGTCAATAAAGATGAGCAGGTTTCCTTGGTTCCTTCCCTTTTTTCTTCCAAACATTACGTGGCGGCCGTTTTGCAGCTCTGCCCACCACAGTGTGTCAGAATTCCAAAGCTGCCAGTGGGCTCAAAAAGGTTGGGGACCAACGCTCCCTCTAAGCTGCGGAGTCTTGTGAGCAAAAATTCTACTTTGTGAGATACTGGCATTAACGTTGTGAGCGAGCGATTTGGCTGCTGCATAAATCAGTTTGCTCTGGAGCCACCCTTCCTGAGCGAAGACAAAAATGTGTGAGCCGGAGGCTAAAAAACTGTGGGCTAGCTCGCACTAACTCATCTTAGAGGGAACACTGTTGGGGGACGCCTGTTGCATACATTTGTGCGTTAAAAACAGGACAATGGAATGTAATGCATTCATTCCATGCTGCAATTTTAAAAAATATATTCCGATGACAATTTCAAAACTGCCCGTCATTGTTCCAGACCCAGCACACTTCAGCATAGGGTTGGCGCAATGTAGTGAGCTTGATGATTCACAAGCTGCACCTTGTAGAAGGGAGATAGAAGACCTCAGATGATTGTGTGGAAATGTTTAAGAAATGATGGGAGAAGTGGAAGGTTATAGTAGTTTGTTAAATTGAAAATTTATAAACAACGATCCTGGCTAGAGCAGTTGGGGGGTAAACAATGAAAATAAGGAAATAATAATAAAATTTAAAATGCATATAAACAAAATAAAAATAAATTAAAATAAGATAAAAACTTTAAAATTTTATTATTTAGTCATGAAGAAATAATGGAACAAATAGAAAATTCTCTAGTATCGTGTGTTGAGAGAGTAAGGTTGATCATGAGGGACGGTCGGTTTAATGTTTATAGAGATTACAGATATAAAATGATTATTAATGGATGTATGTAACTGCTATTTGATAACTGCTTATTTGGTGAAAGATATGAAGGAAAAAGTAATTATAACTGTCTGTGCTGATGCTGTTTAGAATTGGTTTTTAGTAGTATAAGGTGATAATGGGATAGAATCAATGTTCCCTCTAAGCTGTGGAGTCTTGTGAGCAAAAATTCTACTTTGTGAGCTCCTGGCATTAATGTTGTGAGTGAGTGATTTGGCTGCTGCATAAATTAGTTTGCTCTGGAGCTCTCCTTCCTGAGCTGAGACAAAAATGTGTGAGCCAGAGGCTAAAAAACTGTGAGCTAGCTCACACCAACTCAGCTTAGAGGGAACACTGGATAGAATGTGTAATTATAAATTACTATTGATGTGTGCATTATTGTGAAAAACCCAATAAAAATATTTGTCAAAAAAATATATTCCGATTACAATTTCAAAACTGCCCGTCATTGTTCCAGACCCAGCACACTTCAGCATAGGGTTGGCGCAATGTAGTGAGCTTGATGATTCACAAGCTGCACCTTAACTGCAGTTTAGCAGGGAGGGAAGAACAACCGGGTTGAGGCAAGTGGGTTTGGAAATCAACGCCCACCACTGCCTCAATTCAGTGAATCGATTCTACACATGCAGAGGCTATTTCATGGAGTCATGCTTAGTGGGGAGGCACACGCAGTCTGTACAATGCATGCCTCTTTGTCTTTTTGCTCCTGCCTAGCGAAGTCAGAGGCTTGAATGCACCCACCTTTTGAGCTCAAATCAGAGTCTCTTGATGAAGGCGTGCATTCCCTCAGGTGTTTTCAGGGGGAAGTAGAATGGCTGCCATGAGAACTCAAGGAGGATACAAATCAAGGCTCTTTTGTGTGATCCTCTGCAAAATCCACACACCCTGGGAAGGAGTAAGGGCCTGTGGCTTGCGGGACAAGAACCAGCTCCCTCAGAATAGCCTTCCCAATGAAGATTTCTCTGGGAATCTAATCAAGCCCCCAGGGAGGGTCGCCCATCTCCCGACCACTGTCAGCACATCTGACTCATGCCTGCCAGCCAAGTTAACTCAGTCATGTGCAATCAGACACACATCCCCTTCTCATTGTATCACCCACGTAACCCCCTTACAATGGAAGGTTTTCAAGTTCAGCTTCTGAACTTTCAGCCAATGGGGACTGAGATCCACCGACAGCAGCACAACTCAGTTTTCACGAGTGAACATCTGGACCCTGAAGTCTGACCCAATGCCATTAAGGACTCTAATTCTGCACAAATTTCAGCAAATGGCACCACAGCACCTCTGGGACGGGGGCATAAGAAGAAGAGCCGAGCCCTCCATTTTTGTACTTGGCTCTGATCCAGAGCCTTTGGCCAGTACTCCTGACACTGAAATCCCAGGACTTCCTCATCAGGAGAGGCAGAGAATGCTTTTTCCTTCTTCCATTTAGCCTCCCTTCCTGAAACTGGCCCTCTGGGTCTTTCAACCCATTCCTGCCTCCAGCTGTTCTTCCCCAATCGCATCCCCACCTGGTTGGGGACCCCTTCCTATCTCAAAAACCCTTCCTCAACCACTGTAATGTATCCAGTCCAGACCGCGTGGCCAGCTTGGGCTCCACGCGGTCAGGCACAAATGCAGAGCTTCGCTCCAAGAGACAAGGCCGGCTTGGGCTCCACGCGGTCAGGCACAAACGCAGAGCTTCACTCCAAGAGACAATGGACTATGCGGATCCTAGCCCGCTCCAATCAGGGCGCTAGGTTCCCGGCCGAGAGCCTATGGGACTCTCGGCCACTGTAAATAACCTATAGAGAATTAGGGGGGTGTTTTGGGTGGCAGTTTCTCGGGAAATATAAGCCGGCCTGCGAGCCGGCCAAAGTCGTCTTGTCCCTGATCGAATAAAGTACGCTTTGCTGAAATCACTCTCCGTCTGTGTACTTTTCAACCACTGAGCCACAGGCCCACCCTATCCTAGCTATGAATCTACACCGTGCACCAAATCTCTTTGCAGACGCAACCCCCCCCA
>NW_015174983.1:65377-79504 GCF_001447785.1 Gekko japonicus | reverse complement strand
CTATAATATCCTTTTTGAGGTGTGGGGACCAGAACTATAATTGCCCTGGCCTGGATGGATTTCCATTTCCGGTTTGTAAGGCAAACATAAATCACAGATGTAATGTCAGTTGGTGGAAAACCCTTGGTCCATCAAGATCAGTTTTGTCGACGCAGGCTGGCAGAGGTCTTTCACATTACCTCCTGCCTGGTCCTTTCCACTGGAGATGCTGGGGATTGGACCTGGGACCTTCTGTGTGCCAAGCAGATGCTCCGCTACTGAGCCCCGGCCCTTCCTCTGGTCCATCACAGGATGCCACAATACATCTGCAGCGCTTGGTTCAGGCAACATGTGTGGTTTAATTAACATAACTGTGATTAATTTGGATGTGGGCCGCTCCAAGAACTATGGTGAGTTCAGCTACACCAGGATCTGAAACCATAGTTTGAAGTTGAGTTGGAAGCAATGCTCCCTCTAAGCTGTGGAGTCTTGTGAGCAAAAATTCTACTTTGTGAGCTACTGGCATTAAAGTTGTGAGAAAGCGATTTGGCTAAAGGCATAAATCAGTTTGCTCTGGAGCCATCTTTCCGGAGCTAAGACAAAAATGTGTGATCCGGAGGCTAAAAAATTGTGAGCTAGCTCACACTCACTCAGCTTAAAGGGAACACTGGTTGGAAGCCAGCTTGGCACAGCAGTTAGAATGTCAGACTAAGGTTTGCCAGACCCAGGTTCAAATCCCTGCTCTGCCATGGAAGCTTGCTGGGTGACCTTGGGCCAGTCACACACTCGCAGCCTAGCCAACCTCGCAGGGTTGTTGTGAGGATAAAACGAAGGGGGGGAGAATGATGTAAGCTGCCGAGTCCTCGTTGGGGAGAAAGCTGGGGTATAAATGAAATAATTTGCACCCTGCCTTTCTCGACAATGGGGACCCAAGGCAGCTTGCATCATTCTCCTCCCCTCCATTTTATCCTCACAACAAAACCCCCGCAAGGTTCGTTAGGCTGCGAGTTCGTTAGGCTGCGAGTGTGTGACTGGCCCAAGGACAACCAGCCAACTTCCATGGCACGAGTGGGGATTCAAACCTGGGACTCCCAGATATGAGTCCGACACTCTTAACCATCCACTACACCACATTAATAACCACAGTGAGTACGATGGAATGTTTCAGGAGGGTGCTTGTATAAAGATAGAAGATTGTCATCTATCATACTGTTTACTGATATCTTGCTCTTAGGGCACTGTTTTCATCTTCTGCAGTCCATTTTATGCATTGTCTATGGTATGCCATGTCTTAGAATTAATGTTTATCTGCATCGCCTTCTAGTTTTGTAATCCTAGTCCGGCTGCATTATTTATTGGGTGGCTCTTTTACAGTGTCTGATCGCATTGCTTTCATATTTTTTTTCTAATCCGCCTCGAGTCTCAGCAAGAAAGACTACAAAGGAAATAAATAAATAAATAAATAATGGACGAAGGTGATATCTTGACTGGTCAGAGGGCGGGGACTCAGGGAGACAATGAAACGGTCTGTTGTCAAGAAAAAACAGGCCTGGAATGATCACCTGTGACCAAATCCTGGGCTCACAGACTGAGCATATTAAACAACAAAAAACCCTTTGGTTTTCAAAGCACGTTTGAGCCCAGGGGCACTAAGGCCAACAAAGTCTTATTCCGGGTAGAAACTTTCCTGTGCATGCACGCTTCTTCAGAGACATTGAAACAGACTTCCTCAAGCCTTACATATAGGTAGGGAGGGTTAGTTGGCAGGAAGGGCTAGTTAAGCATCAAGATGCATAAGTAACTGAGTGATAACTATAGCTAAGCTTGGATTAAAACTAAGTTTTGTGTCCCACATCTGTTTGTTAACTCTTTTTTGTATGCTAATTTGCTGCTATTCTATGGTGGCTCAAGTGGTTAAGACGCTGAACTGCAGGCTGTGGAAGGTCAGTAGTTCAGCAGTTCGAGACCCGGGTGCCGCAAGACAGGGTGAGCTCCTGTCTCTAGTTCCAGCTCCTGCCAACCTAGCAGTTCGAAAGCAAGACATTGCAGGTAGATAAATAGGTACCACTTCGATGGGAAGGTAACAGCGTTCCACTTCGATGGGAAGGTAACAGTGGTGTTTAGTCATGCCGGCCACGCGACCACGGAAACGTCTTCGGACAGTGCTGGCTCTTCGGCTTGGAAACAGAGATGAGCACCGCAAACCCATTCGGATTCAAATGGCTTTCGAGGAAGGGACCTTTTTTACCTTGCTGCTATTCACAGGTCTTGCCAACTGCTTTAATTTAATCTTAGCTATACTTATCGCTCAGTGACGTATGCATCTTGACTCTAATTAGCCTTTCCGGGCAACGAACCCTTCCCCACAGACCCTCTCTCTACCTATCTGTAATGGCTGAGGAAGTCTTGTTTCAACGTATCTGAAGAAGCGTGCACGCACAGAAAAGCTTCTACCCAGAATTAAACTTTGCTGGTCTTAAAGGTGCCGCTGGACTCAAACTTTGTTCTATGGCTTCAGGCCAACACAGCTGCCCACCTGAATCTGCTTGTGGTTTTATGTTATACTAGAAATAATGCCCGTTGCGAAAATAAATACAACGGGATCTAGAAAGAGGCTCTGGGAGAGTGCTCTGGCTTTGGGCAAACAGTGTCAGTTTCCTGTGGCGACCTCAGCAGGGTTTAATGACAGAGTCCACTGTTTTCTCCAGAGGGACTGATCTCTGCTACCTGAAGAGCATTTGTATGTTTGAGTTATCTGTAGCCCTCACCTGGAGAGTGGTAACCATTGTTACCCATTCTCCTCTCCCCTATGAGGTATGTTATGCAACTGAAAATCCCAACTGCCTTGCGCGGGGGGGGGGGAGTTTGAGGTGTGGAATGGACTGAAGTCCAATCAGCTTCCATATGCAAAAGACCAGGTTGTCGCAGCAGTTGTGGTGTGGGCGGGACCCGGGCTTTGCCTTCTGATTGGTGGCGAAATATGCTGAGGAGCAGTGCCATCAGCCATACACTAAGGGAGTGCATTTTAGAATTAGAACTTTGGCACCCACTATTCAATTATATATAAGGAGAGATTTGAACACAGCCTTTGTGTTTAGTGTGCCCAGAAGACAGTAAGAGCCAGATTCCGGAAGACCAACAAGATTTTCAGGGTATGAGGTTTTGATAGTCAAAGCTCCATTTTCCAGAAGACAGTAAGTCCATATGAAATACAAAAATGCTGGGAGGAAACTTCGCTTAAATCACAACTGTTGATTGTTGCATTGAAACATGGCTTGCCCTGTCTGGCTATACATGGATGGCTCGTATGCATTTTGTTTCCAATCAGCAGCTATTTTGTGTCTGTCTCCTTCTGTAGTTGCAGAAGGCAGAAGTGGAAGGGACTACTCTCTGACCGATTCTGCAACAGCAGTTGTTCCGCCCTCGGTCTCCCGTTTCCCCCAGTTGTACTGCTCAATTTCCCACTTTTTGATGCGTGGCCGCATTTTTACTCACATCTCCCCCCGATTTCCCCTGCATCTTCTTGATCCTGCTTTTGCGGAATCGGTCTCTGTGTTAAGACAGGTGGCAAAAAGCAGCCAAAAACAGCTTGAGAACCAAAGATGTTGCACGACTGCTAATGAGTAGCCAGCAGAGGGTGCTGCTTGATCTTTCAACAGAATGTTTCCCTTTACAATGGTCAGCAAATACCGTGCTACAGAAGATTACAAAGTATCTCAAGTTATATATATATTATTTCTTCTATATTTCTTACAAATTATTCACCATTATATTAATTATCATATAAACATTAATACATAGAAAGAATCATATATCCAAAATCTAAGTATTGTCTCTTTATATATCACAAAAGATGCACAACCCCTTTATTAATACCAGCCCTCCTTAATTGTACAAAAGTTTTAAGAGAGAGGACTCCTTTAAGTCAATTTTGAATTAGTGGTCAGTCTTGAGGAAGAATTGAAACAGTTTCCCAATGAAGAAAGGTTAAAGCGCTTGGGGCTCTTTAGCCTGGAGAAACGACGGCTGAGGGGACATGATTGAGGTTTATAATATTATGCATGGGATACAGCAGGTAGAGAAAGAAGTACTTTTCTCCCTTTCTCACAATACAAGAACTCGTGGACACTCAGTAAAATTGCTGAGCAGTCGGGTTAGAACAGATAAAAGGAAGTACTTCTTCACCCAAAGAGTGATCAACACTTGGAATTCCCTGCCAGAGGAGGTGGTGGTAGCTACAAGCATGGACAGCTTCAAGAGGGAATTGGATAAACATATGGAGCAGAGGTCCGTCAGTGGCTATTAGCCATGAGGTATAGATAGGAACTCTTCATCTGGGGCAAGTGATGCTCTGTATTCTGGTGCTTGGGGGGGGGGAGGACAGTGGGAGGGCTTCTAGTGTCCTGGCCCCACTGCTGGACCTCCTGATGGCACCTGGTATTTCTGGCCACTGTGTGACAGAGAGTGTTGGACTGGATGAGCCATTGGCCTGATCCAACATTGGCTTCTCTTATGTTCTCATGTTCTTATTCACAGTCGAACATTGAAAAGGTATGGAACGGAACACTCGCTACCACAAAACTATGGGAGGAGAACCCAGCAGGAGAAGTGATGCCCATCCAACATTTCAGCAGAGTCTTTTCAGAGTTTAAGGGAATGGAATTTTAATAATCAAGTCACTGGCAGAAGAATGTCCTACCATAGAGATCTGGAAAGGAAAACTCGCTGAGCGTGCAACATTGGCAAAACTAACTAATTATATAAACAGAAGACCATTGAAAGAATTTCTTCAGAAATGGCAAGCTTGCCGCTCATATTATGGGAAAAGCTAAATTTTGTTTGCTCAGAAGTTTGTTCAACTGTTAAAGATGTGATCTTTCTTACTGTTAACAGATAATCGTTAACATTAGGAAAGTTCTTGTTTATTCTTTTAGAGAGAACCCATCCAAAAACACTGGAATATTGATGTTTCCTTCTTCCCTTTTGTACCCCACCTTTTTTGAGAAATTTTTTTAAAAAATTAACCATCAAAAAAATAAAGTCACTGGCATAATTTGCTGTCTCAGAGGAAAACTACAACAACTTTTGGGACCCGCCTTTCGCACTCACCCCCACTCTGGTCTTGGCTCTCGAGGCCTTCTGCCGCATGGATTCGTATCTGAGACACCCTCTTAGGGAAGCCACGCAGCATATCCAGGCACTCCGGCTTGGGTTTGTTCAGCTTCAGCTCCCTGAAACGTCGAGATTGAACACATCGGATGAGCGGGAAGGATCTGGGTACAAATGCCAGACTCCTTTTACAAAATGCTGAGATTCACCCCATTCAACAGCTGTTTTAGATCAAGATGGGCAGGGGTCATTTCCTGCAGGAGCGCACAGGAGCAGAGCTCTGGCAGTAAAGAGCCCAGGGGGCGGGCACATGCAACAAGCCCCACCCCCTGCTCAGCAGTCCTCAGTCAGAGCAAGAAGCAGCCAGGTAAGCTGCAGAGGGCCCCCCCCCGGCCCAAAACAGTCCAGTGGCACCTTTAAGCCCAAGTTTTGTTCAGGTACAAGCTCTCCCTCCTCTGTGAGGGCAAATCAGTGGAGGTACACTCAACATTGCCCCCCCCCCCAATAGCTAGCAATCCAAAACAGTCCAGTGGAGCCTGAGCGGTGGGTATTGCCTTCTGACACACACTTCCGGTGATGTCAGGGGGCGTGGCATATGCAAATAAGTTATGCTAATGAGTTATGCTAATGAGCTCCTGCACGGTTTTTTCTACGAAATGACCCCTGAAGATGGGTATCCGTGTGAGTCTGTCTGTAGCAGCAGAAACGAGCAAGAGTCCAGGAACACCTTCAAGACTAACAACATTTTTGGCAGGCTTCCGTGGGTCACCGCCCGCTGCTTCAGATACTCACGAAAGCTCATACCCTGCCAAATTTCGTAAGTCTTTAAGGTGCTCCAGGACTCTTGCTCTTCGACAGCTACAATGCAATCAGCCATTTTTATTAATAACGAAGAAGCAGAGTCAGAAGCATACATGGACTTCCGGGAGCCTCACAGATCTATTAAAACTGGACCAGAATGAGGAGGAAGAAGATACCAGGCACTGGAAGCTGCCTCCTGACCAATGGCCCCGAAGAGAAGGTCCCCCCACTGCTTTCGCCCCTGGGAGAGTTACTCAGCTTGACGCCTACGGAGGTTGGGGGTGGTGGAAAGTGCAAGTCACAGCCGGTGTATGGCGACCCAACAAGGTTTTCAGGGCAAGAGATCTTCAGAGGCGGTTTGCCAACCCTGGACTTCCTGGGTGGTCTCCCATCCGACGACTGACCAGGGCCAGGCCTGTAGCTACAGTGGGGCCTCCTGGGGCCCGGCCCCCTAACTTCTTCCCAAGGCCCCCTGACTTTTTAGGAGGAGCCAGGGGGAGGCCGTGCGCGCCTGCACTCCAAGCTGCGAATTCATGGCTTGGAGTGCAGGTGTGTGTGGCTTCTTCCTCAAAGCATTTAAAGGGACCCTTTAAACGCTTGGGGGGGGGAGTGGGGCAGCATGTGGGAGCCACATGCAAACTTCAGTGCCCCCTGACTTTTTAAAAGGCCCCCCAAACTAAAAAATACTGGCTACGGGCCTGACCCGGGCTGACCCCTGCTTAGCTTCTGAGATCTGATAAGATCCATCTCGCCTGGGCTATCCAGGTCAGGGGCTTATGGAGGTTATGGGGTAAATACTTCCATATCCCAGAAACCGGCTGGCATACTTCAGTCTGGCAGCCATGTTGCATGCCGAGGGAGCAGGCAGCTTCCTGCAGGTCCGGCTGTCACGCTACTCCTTTCTCAGCAGCCACCCGAGAGTTACTGTTTTGGACATCTGTCTTAACACACATAAAAACTATAACCGGTTACGCAACACCGGAAAATCCCCAATCTGTTTTATTAAACCTCTGGCAAGATCTAAACATCCCCAAAGCACGTTGTGAGCTTATTCCCATACTTCTGTTAGCTGCAAAGAATGTAATAGCTACATATTGGAAAATGCCAAATCTTCCTTCATTAGAATTGTGGTGAAACGTCTTTGGACAGCGCTGGCTCTTCGGCTTGGAAACGGAGATGAGCACTGCATCCCTAGAGTCGGATTTGACTGGCTTTCGAGCAAGGGAAACCCTTACCTTTACTGTTCCAAAATTTGGGAATATGCTATAATGGACAAAATAAGAGAAGGAATTCAAAGATCAGAAAAACTCAAGGCTAACTGTGATGACCTAGAGAAATGGTACCCCTTTTTGGGGAAATGTCGTTTTGATCAATAAAATCCAAATTCACTTGAAAATAAGAGAAACAGTGAATGTATTGCTCTATTGTAGAATGAGTGTTAATAATGTAAACATTTATGTAGTGACAAAATAGTTTGTAGTGAATTTTGGGTTTTTTATGCTTCTATTATTATTGTTATAAATATCAGAATGTTTAATAAAAAATGTTTTAAAAAAAGAGAGTTACTGTTTTGCAAAGGAAAAATGGCCAGACCAGGAGCAGGTAGGTCTTGAAAAACCAGGCAAAATTGAGGGATGCACCCAACAGCAGGAACTCATTAGGATTGGCTACATTTAGGGTGTGTGGCCTAACATGCAAAGGGGTTCCTGCTACAAAAAAAAGCCCTAAACAGAATAAGAAGCAAAGGTGAGTGTGTCTGGATGACCACACTTCTGGTAACATGGGGTGTGTGGCCTAATATGCTAATGAGCTGCATTGTCATGGGTGTGGCCTAATATGCTAATGAGTTTCTGCTGTTGGGTGTGCTCTATTATGCTAATGAGTTCCTGCTGCTGAGCTTTTTCTACAAAAAAAAGCCCTGAAAAGAACAAAGTTTGAGTCCAGTGGCACCTTTAGGACCAACAAGGTTTTATTCTGGGTATCAACTTTCCTTTCAATGGGAGGAGTGTTCACAGGCAAATCTCAATGGGAAGGGAGTGCTAGCCCAAAAGACTCACCGACTCTTCCCCCATAGCAGTGGAACAGAGAAACAATGACTACGAACAGCCATAAAAAGAATGCAAGTATCAGTGGAAGGCAGGAGGATCTAATGTACATGTCTGTGTCCCCTCCTGTTGGAGTGAGCAACTCAGCCTGCCTACATTGCTCTAAGGGTGTAGAGGTGTTATCTCCTTGAATGGGAGGCCTCTCTTTGTCTCTCCTCTTTGTCTTCACCTGGGAGCTGCCCTCTGACCTCTCCTCTCTCTTTGTCCTCCCCTTCTCTGCACATGGCCTTCCATGGAGACCCAGGTCTCTGCAGGTCTCTCCTGCAGAGGCAATGCCCTCCTACTCCCCCACACACATTGATGCCAGACAAGCTGGCCATTTGTGATGGGGAAAATACTCTTTTGATTAGGCTTCTCTTTCTCTTATTTTGACAGCAGCCTGAATGTGGACTGGATCTACTTGAATAAATGTAAGTTTTTCTTCTTTTCTTGCAATATACCTCTTGGGGAGATTTATTTACTGCACTCAGCGTGCGGTCAGACGGCCTGGTGGGAGTGGTTTAAACGGCTCCGGTTCCAAGTGGACTAATTTGATCCGAGGCAAGTGCGATCACACTCACCTCCCTCACCCCGCAACACATCGCTCCCGGGTGTCCACAACTAGGCGCACAACAGCGTGTTTCAGCGGTTTAAAAAAAATTACTATTATTTTACATTTTGCACATGCGCATAGGCAGCCATCCACAGAACTGAGAACTTTGCGCAGGCGCAGAACACCCTGTCCCGAAAAGCATGCCCTGAAGGAACACTGCCTTTTAAACTTTTACAGCGAAAAGGGCCTCTGTGAGGTCCCGGACTCGTCCAAAGCCTAAAACTAATCACCGTTGTTGGTTTTTTTGGTTTTATTAATGCCGGGGTGAAGCTTCACCCAAGCACATATCGCTGAGGCTTAAAAAAAAATGGCAGGCGAAAAGCGGAAGCCTCGGGCTTCCCAGGGGAAGTGGCTCTACACCGGTGGAGAGCCATCACATGGGGAAAATGCGACTGGAACCGGAGCCCTCAGGAAAACACCACTTGGGGACCTAGTAGCAAAATACACCGGTTTAAAGAGTGTTTGGGACGGTTGGCGACGGCTCGGGATGGAAGGCAGATGTTGCCTGTGTGATTGCGCGCAAGTACTCCGTTTCCAACCGGCATCTATACCAGCTCAAATGGCCCATCTGTATGCACCCTCAGTTTCACACTTCTATTGCCCAAACGTTGCGATATTAACCAAACATCCCAATACTTTTTTCAAATGACCTTCACATCAATTTGGCACAATGCTGTCCATAAGCCCTTGTGACTCTTCTGCTGAACTGTCTGTGAATCTCTCCTTCGCTGTGTGTGTACGCTGCACGTGCCCATTTCATCAAACGTATGGACAGTTTGCACTGGAGGAGCACGAGAGAAGCAGGAGATGGCGCCACACCCCCGGAAGAAGCAGTACCTGAGTTTTGACGGCACATCCGTGAACACCCTCAGCATGAACTCTGTTTCCACACCGGGGCTGAATGTGGTTGGGATCAGGACGTATCGGCCTCGCTTGAGAAGCACCTTCAAAAACACCGTGCGCATGTCGATGTACGCAGAGGTCGCCACCTTCTCTTGTATGTGCATCGTATGCATTCGACATTCTCTGTTGTCCTCCACCTGGGAAGGGAAACCAGAGGGCACCGTTTGTTCTTCACACAGACGCTACCTCGGCTGGGGGACGTCCATCGAGTTCGGACCTTTGGGTCCGGTGGCCTCCTGGATCTACTATGTGGCACAGATGCAAAAGCGCCACTGCATTGAGGGAGGACACACGGCACATCTGAGAAACGGACATCGTCCCGTGTAGCTGATTTAGGTCGTCTGGAGGTGGGCTCAGCAAGCGGCGTGACCACCCACCTTGAAGATTTCAAAGCCGATGACGAAGTTCTCCCCTTTCCCTTCTTTCTTGTGAATTCGCTGGTCCTTCTGCTGCAGGGAGATCAGGACTTTGTCCTCTGCCTTCTTAACATCAAAGACGTACTGAAAGGGAGGGAAGGAGGAGGATGGACATGGAGCCCGCAAGGTCTCTGATGCTGGCCACCTACACCCCGGGGATCGGCAACAGGGTGACCAGGGCTCTTTTTGTAGAAAAAGCCCAGCAGGAACTCATTAGCATAATAGGCCACACCCAACACCAGAAATGCATTAGCATATTAGGCCACCCCCCTACCAGCACATTTCATTAGCACATTAGGACGCACCCCCATGTTACCAGAAGTGTGGTTATCCAGCCACACCCACCTTTTGCTTGTTATTCTGTTTACCTTGTTTGTTGTCAAAACTCCTTTGCATGTTAGGCCACACACCCCTAATGTAGCCAATCCTAATGAGTTTCTGCTATTGGGTGTGGCCTATTATGCTAATGAGTTCCTGCTGGGCACGGCCAACTTGGGAGCCAGCTGGAACTCTGTTGCTGTGCGTTCCTGCCCAAAAATAGCCCCTATGGGCACCATGGCAGCATCCTTCCTGGGGCCTGCCAAGTGTTTTTAGAAAGTGGGCGTGGTCAGGTGGGGCTTTTGCCCAACAAGGCTTCTGGCTGGCCAGTGGAGTTTTGATGGGCTGTGCAGATTTGTGAATATGTTTCTCTGGCAGCCACTGCCACCACAGCACAAGGATCTTCACTGTGTGACTGAAGGTAAGCTGCGGCAGCCGTTTTGTGCCTGGCTCTGTCTCCCGTGGCAGCCATTTCATGTAGGGTTGCCAGGGATCCCTACCCCCAGGCCCCGCCCCCCACTGCCAATCAGCGGACTGGTGTGGGGACTGACCAGGAGCAGGAGGGAGGCCCAGTCTATGTCGGCGGCAGCATGGCGATATCAGTGCTGGCATGTACCGGAAGGGTTGTCATCACGTCGTCGATGTCGCAGTGACGCTCTGGTATTTGGGCAAAAACTTATGGTAGAAGCCATTTTTACCATAGAGTTTTCGCCCAAATGCCAGAGTGCCACAACAGCACAACATGATAACATCACTTATGGTACACGGTGGATGTCTCATCACCACGTCATTGACAACATAGCCTGGGCCTCCCTCCCGTGCCTGGTAAGTGCCCCCCCATCTCTTGCCAGTTGCCAGGAGTGACCCAAAGACTCTAATTTGGGGTCTGCATCTGCCATGCTTGGTCAGAATTCCAAAGGTGCCCACAGGCTCAAAATGGTTGGGGACTAGGGTTGCCAAGTCCTTACCCTCTGTATACCGGGGGAGTCCAGCGCTGCTCTGGGAGGCTACGTGTGCAATTACGTCACCCAGAAGTGACGCAACCATGTCGGGTACGCCGGGGGTGGGGCCACAATCATCCGAGGGAAAACCATAGAGTTTTCCCTCGGATTACCACGGCCCCACCCCCAATGCAACCGACGCGACTGCGTCACTTCCGGGTGACGTGCTGACGCCGGGTACGTCGTGTGCTTTGGGGGTGGGGTTCCCCCCGGGGCCCGATCCGCCGGCGGCGGGTAACGGGCCTCTCGGGTGGGGGTTTCCCCGCCCCCCGGGGGGACTTGGCAAGCCTATTGGGGACCCCTGGTCTACACAACTGGACAATGGCCAAAGGACTTGTGCGGCCTGTTAAAATGAAGACAAGCCCTGCACAGCCCCAAATTTTGTAGCAAGGTTTTGAGAGGTACATTTGGGGGGGCAGAAACAATGCATAACAGCCAAACCCTTGTAGCAGTACCTTATAGTAGTAGCTGGACAGATTTTATTTAATTGCACTGAGATTAATCCAGTTCTGTCTTGCAAGATCTATAAATATATGCCTAATGCTTGTCAATTATTTCCATTCCCATCATACTCACTGGCTGCAACAGTGCAGGCCAACTTCTTACTGAGAAATTGGGTAGAACTGGGAAGGAGCTTAATTTAAATGCAAACGAGGGATGCCAGCCTCCAGATGGGGCCTGGGGACCCCCCAGAATTACAGCTCATCTCCAGACTACAGGGATCAGTTCCCCTGGAGAAAACGGATGCTTTGGAGGGTGGGCTCTGTGGCATCGTACCCCACTGAGGTCCATGTTAGGGTTGCCAGCTCTGGGTTGGGGAATACCTGGAGATTTGGGGGGTAGAGCCTAGGGAGGGCGGGGTTTAGGGAGGGGGAGGGACCTCAGCGGGGTCTAACGCCATAGAATCCTTCCTCCAAAGCAGCCAGTTTCTCCAGGGAGATTGCTCTCGGCTGTCTGGTGACCAACTGTAAAAGCAGGAGATCTCCAGGTGCCTCCTGGAGGGTGACACACCTGGTCCCTGTCCTCCTCGGTCTCCACGTGCAAATCTCTAGGAGTTTCCCACCCCAGCCCCCACACCTCCGTCAGTGAGCAGGAGGGATCTGGCAACTAGGGATGCCAGCCTCCAGGTGGGGCCTGGATATCCCCTGGAATTACAGCTCATCTCCAGACTACAGACAGGAGTTTCCTGGTGAAAAGGTCTGCTGTGGAGGGTGGTCTCTATGGCACTGTAACCTCCTGAGGTCCTCGCCCTACCTAGGCTCCATCTCCAAATCTCCAGGAGTTCCCCACCCTGGAGTTGGCAACCCTAACCTCCCATCCCCTTCTAGTGGCCAGGAAGGACCCAGCAACCCTAATGCAAACGTGGAATCTCCACGAGGGGCCCAGCCCCCTTCATGCCCCCTCTGTGGCTTATGGCTCTGCAAGAGAGCCAGGAGACCACCCACGTAAGCCAGAGGGTTCCAGGGAGCCACAGAAGCATAGCGCTCCCCATAGAAATGACATAATGTGCAGCTGCAAATGAAGCAGAATGCCAAGACTGAGACAATTCTGTAGGAACGCTGAAGTAACTAGCTAGAAACTGAAGGCCCACGGGGAATCGTGGGAGGGGGAAATTATTTGCAAATCCCTCACCACGCCTCAAAAACGGGATTCTTAACGCTGAGGGAGGTAGGGAGAAGGCCGATTCCCTCACTGTTGGTTTCCTTTGACTGACTCTCTTATCTGCTCTGCACGCCTCTTGTCATGTCCTCCTCAGTCAGGGTCTTGTGTTTTGGGGGGAGGGGTCCTTGATTAATTCAGAGTGTCATATTCGTCTAGACAAGTATATTTGTCTGCAGGAACCTCTCCTTTGCCTGTGAATGAACCCGTTTTGTGATCATAACAGGGACCAGTTCCATTGTTATTATCTACACTGAAGTAACTAGCTAGAAACTGAAGGCCCACGGGGGAATCGTGGGAGGGGGAAATTATTTGCAAATCCCTCACCACGCCTCAAAAATGGGATTCTTAACGCTGAGGGAGGCGGGGAGAAGGCCGATTCCCTCACCGTTGGTTTCCTTTGACTGACTCCCTTATCTGCTCCGCACGCCTCTTGGCATGTCCTCCTCAGTCAGGGTCTTGTGTTTTGGGGGGAGGGGTCCTTGATTAATTCAGAGTGTCATATTCGTCTAGACAAATATATGCAGTACATTTGTCTGCAGGGACCTCTCCTTTGCCTGTGAATGAACCCGTTTTGTGATCCTAACAGGGACCAGTTCCGTTGTTATTAGCATACAGAGGAAAGTAAAAAAAAGGCTAGCGCCTATTTGGCCTCTGACCAAGGGCTTAGGGAGGAAAAGTGGAGAGCAGCATGGATTCCCATGACTCATTTTGCTGTCTTTCTCTCTCCAGAGACCAGCCGTCTCTAACTTTCAACTGTGGGGTACTATCAACAGGAGATGGTAAATCTTCATCCTCACTGCGTGCAAACTTCTGGTCCCTGTGGGCAGGCGGAACGGCAAGCTCTAGGAGTCAACAGTCTAATCCACCAGGGCAATGCTAAGGCCCGCCTTGTCTTCTGCTGGATGTGAAGAATTTAGGTAGATCATGATGGGGGTGGCAGGAAGGGATGAGCCAGTGCTCGGCTCTTGCGGTCCCTTCTTACATGCCCGGGGCAATGCCGATCGCTAGGGCTTTTTTTGTAGAAAAAGCCCATCAGGAACGCATTAGAATAATAGGCCACACCCAACAACAGAAACTCATTAGCATATCCAGCCACACCCATGAGAGCGTAGCTCATTAGCCTATTAGGCCACACCCCCACGTTACCAGAAGTGTGCTCATCCAGCCACAGCCACCTTTTGCTTCTTATTCTGTTTACCTTGTTTGTTGTCAAAACCCAGGGCCTTTTTTTGTAGCAGGAA
>NW_015174983.1:63822-64953 GCF_001447785.1 Gekko japonicus | reverse complement strand
TGTAGGGAATAGTCCAAAGAACAGTTTTTCCAGAGAAGTTCCCTCGGAGTGACAAAACTGTTCTAAATAAGTACTGTATTAGGGAAATCAGAACTGGGTATAACCATGTCGTTTGTGTTCAGGAGAAGGGGTGCCATTCTTAGGGTTCCCAAGTCGGATCGGCGCTGGAGTGGGGGACTCCAGCGCTGTTCCGGGAGTGCTCGTGGACAGGCTTTGCGCATGCGCGCCACAACCCCATCACCCGGAAGTGACACGACCACATAGAGTTTTCCCTCGGATAGTGTGCCTGGCATAGTCGCGTCACTTCCGGGTGACGTGCACGTTGCGTGCTTTGGGGGTGGGATTCCCCCCAGGGCCCGATCTGCCAGCGGCGTGGAACGGGCCTCGGGGCGGTGGTTTCTCTGCCCCCCGGGGGGACTTGGCAAGCCTAGCCATTCTCCAGGTGGGGCCTAGAGACCTCCTGGAGTCACAACTGGTCTCCA
Source organism: Gekko japonicus (assembly GCF_001447785.1). NCBI lineage: Eukaryota > Metazoa > Chordata > Lepidosauria > Squamata > Gekkonidae > Gekko > Gekko japonicus. Next base: position 64,471 of record NW_015174983.1, on the reverse strand, counting down.
GGTGAAAGAGATCAGTTCCCATAGAGAAAATGGCTGCTTTGGAGGGCAGACTTTGTGGCCTCACATCCCTAATAAGGCCCCACCCTTCCCCAAACCCCACCCTCCCCAGGTTCCAACCCCAAATCTCCAGGAATTTTTCAAACCAGAACTGGGACCCCTATTCAGGAGTCATTCACAGCACACACTTATTGTTTCCCATTAACGTGGGAAATGCAAGAATAAATGCTCTCCAACCTGAGGGTTTTGCAGGAAAGTGGCTCTGTTATTGAAGCATCCACCAGCGTGGTTTAAAAGGGGGTCTGGATTCTTTCTCCAGGCTCCACACATGATCTTCTTGTCCCAGGTTTTGTGGATGCTAAAGAAGGAGGTGTTCACAAGCCGACAGATGTCAACGTCAGTGAAATTTTTGCACCAGTCTTCAAAGGTCATCCTGGCCAGTGGAGCCAAAGAAAGAGGATGGTTACTCATTTTCAAGGCAAAACCATGGGAGGCCCAAATTGCAAAAGGAATCCACAGTAATATATCATTCCTCCGTAAAACTTTGAAGCCCTGGGCCAGCCTCCAGTTAATGCAGAGTCAGAAAGTCAGAACATTAAATTAAAACATTAGATGGATCAAACCCTTCACCATGCTTGGAAGAAGCTGCAGG
>NW_015174983.1:38197-63803 GCF_001447785.1 Gekko japonicus | reverse complement strand
GCTTCGGCGTAGTCACAGAATATAGTGCACAGGCAACCTGGCCCGCAGCTACAGTGGGGTTATTGGGGGGCTCCGCCCCCCTCCTCAAAGGGCCAACCCCACAAGATTTGTTTAAGAGGAATTGGTTTTTGAGAAGAAGTGGTGGATGGCATACACTCCTCTCCCTCCCTCCTGCAAAATTTAAAGGGACCTCCAGGGGATTGGTGGCCACGTGCTCCCCATCGATCACCTGAAGGGCCCTTTAAATCTTGCAGGAGGGGAGGGCGAGGGGTGGCTGCTGGTGGTTGGGCTTGGGGGTGGATTGGAGCTGGCATAAAAATAATGGCAGCCCCTCCAGAATGTTTTTTTGCCCCAAACGCCACAAAATTGCCACTCGAGGGACTGTTTCTTTTCCCATGGCTACCCCCCTGCTCATTGAGATCTGAGAATCCCACAGTGGTTCCACCATATATCTAGGGTCGCCAGCCTCCAGGTGGGGCCTGGAGATCTCCAGCTGACAGAGATCAGCTCCCCTGGAGAAAATGGCTGCTCTGAAGGGTAGACTCTATGGCATTGTGCCACGCTGAGGCCCCTCCCCTCCCCAAGCCCCACCCTCTCCTGACTCCATCCCCAAAATCTCCAGGTATTGTCCTACCCAGACCTGGCAACCCTACATATATCAGGGCTCCCCAACCTTCGTGAGCCTGCAGGCACCTTGGTCATTCTGAAACAGTGCGGTGGATGGAGCCACAAAATGGCTGCCACAAAAGGTGGAGCCAGCCACAAAATGGCTGCCGCAGCTTACCTTCAGTCACACAGGGAAGATCCTTCAGCTGTGGCGGCAGCCTGCCACTCAAGCAATGCCGTTGTTTTTTAATCTGCACAGCCAACCAAATCACCAGTGGCCAATCAGAAGTCTGGCTGGGTAAAAGGCCCAACTGGCCCTGCCTTAGGGTCTCCAGCCTCCAGGTGGGGTCCGGGGATCTCCCGCTTTTACAACTGATCTCCATCCGACAGAGATCAGCTCCCCTGGAGAAAATGGCTGCTTTGAAGGGTGGCCTCTGTGGCATGGTACCCTGCGGAGGCCCCTTACCCTCCCCAAACCCCGCCCTCTCCTGGCTCCACCCCCAAAGTCTCCAGGTATTTTCCGGCCCAGACTTGGCAACCCTACCCTGCCTGCCCACTTTCTAAAACAACTTGGTGGGCACCAGAAAAGGAGCTGGAGGGTGCCATGGAGCCCTTGGGCACTGCTGCTGTATTAGGCATTACTGGTTTTGGCCCCGATGGTACAGAACCAACTGCAGGGCCAAAACCAGATCCAGGACCTTGGGTCATTTTAACAGAGCCCCAAAGGCCTATTTATGCACTTCTAGAGCAGTGACTGGAACTCTTTCATGCTCCTTTAAGCCTCACCAGTAAGTTTTAAAAGAGTATGAGTCACACTCTGCTTCCTCCAGGCACCCCCTCAGCATAGGTTTGCCAGGTCTCCTCGTTCCTCCAGCAGGGGTTGGGGGCTGGGAGGTGTCCCGGGGCTGGGCAGGGATGTCATGTGACATCCCCGGCCTGATGACGTCACCTGGAAGTGATGCGTTGGTCTTTGGGCGAAACCCTATGGCGTGTTTTGCCCTCAACACCACAGAGTTTGCCCAGATACCAGAGTGTCCACCACACACCCCTGATGTGATGACATCACTTCCAGGTGGTGTCGTTGCATTGAGGACATTGCATTGAGGACGTCCCTTTCTACTGGAGGGGTATCCCCTCCTCCGCCAGCTTGTCCGTGGCAGAGGGAAGCCCCCAAAACTGGGGGATGCCCTGCTCGGACCTGGGGGCTGGCAACGCTACCTCAGCATGAAATGGGAGGCTGCTCTCCTCGTGACATCGCAGTGACCTTGGAGTGCCTCTGGGTAGATGGGCCAAGCGTCGCTAGTCAGCCATGTGGCCTCAGCCTGGCCACCGGCCTCAGTCGACGCCCCCCCACCCTGCCTGGACCATGCAGGCCGTGATTTACCAGGGACACGAATTGCCACACTCACCAGAACTCTCCATCATTGTCCATGGTGAGTCCGATCTTCCTTCTTTCTTTATCGCTCACGTTTGTCCACTCCTCCGACCTGGCAACCAAGTGATTTGTTATATGGAATATCCCTCTGGTTCCTGCGAAGCTGTAATATACTGAGCCAGACCCATTCTATTCATTTAATATTTTCACTTTGCTTCATTTATAACCCTCCTTTCTCCACTAAGCAGCTCACGCTAGTCTGCCCTCCTCCTGTGTATCCTCACAACAGCCCTGTGAGGTAGGTGAGGCTGAGAGGGGGTGATTGGGCCCAAGGTCACCCAGCGAGATGCCATAGTTAGGTTTGCCAGCACCAGGCTGGGAAATACCTTGAGATTTGGGGGGTGGAGCGTGAGGAGGGCGGGGTTTGCCACAAAGTCCATCATCCAAAGCGGCCATTTTCTCCAAGTGACACAAACAAGAGATTAATCCCAGGAGATCTCCAGCCACCCCCTGGAGGTTGGCAACTCTATTCATGGTGGAGTGGGGCTTAGGGTTGCCAGGCCCTTTGCTTTCACAAACAGGGGGAGGTAAGGAGCCTTCTGGGAGTGGGGGGGACCCAACGTCACTGTGCGTGATGTCCCCAATGCGACCATGTTGGGGACACTGCACTGGGGCATGGCTGTTGGGGGTGGGGCTTGCCCACTGGCCAGCTGGCCGGCAGTGGCCAGGTGTCAGGACCCACAGTCAAACAACAGAGCACATGCTTCTTCAAAGGTTTTACTTTATTGTTAGCACTATGGTAGCATAGACACAGGCACTGTTAGGAATAACTACATCATAGAAAGCTGAGAGGGATAGAGGGTATTCAAAAGCGCACACACACTCCACCTATGGGCCAATCGGCCTGACACCTGCAGGCGGGAAAGAGGACCAAGGCAGTTAAAGCCGAGGCTGGGAAACAAAACTAGTCTTACGGTTAATTGATGGGAAGACACTACACAGGCTGGCTACAATGTCAGTGATAACGAGGGGGAGAAGCAAAGAGAAAGGAATGCGGCAGCAACTGGCACACAGGTCATGAAAGCGAACCCGGGCCCATAAACCATATGGCAGCATAGCTGACACCAGGAGCCTGCAAAACCAGGAGATCCCCCGCTCCCACCTGGGGGCTGGGAACCTTAGTGGGTATTTGAACATGAAGTCTCCCACATCTTAGTCCGACACTCTAACCCAAAGGTGTCAAACTCATTTGTTACGAGGGCCAGATCTGACATAAATGGCACTTTGTTGGGCCAGGATATGTGTGCCATAAAATGTAATGCCAGATACCAGAGATATAAACTGTATAAAGGACAGCAGCTTGTATGCTCTGAGTTGGTGCGTTAAAGATGCTTGACTGCAGCTTGGCATGCAGCACTCTGTTTATGCCTCTGAGCTCCTACTCCAGAGAAATGGAACTGGGGATCAGGCTTTTTGCTTCAGGGCTTTCCCTTCCTCAGTTGGGACAAGCTCAGGAAGCCACGATGGCGGAATGAGAAGAACCCCCAGAGCCTGAGATCACTGCAAGGGAGTCTGATAGGATCCGTGTGCTTAGAAAACTGAGGAAACGCCTGTCTTTAAAAATGCAAGCGTCAGCCCTTGCCTGAATACAGACATGTAATGCCAGATACCAGAGATATAAACTGTATAAAGGACAGCAGCTTGTATGCTCTGAGTTGGTGCGTCCTCACTGCAAGGCCCCCCTGGGGTGGGAGGGGGGCGCAGAGGAAAACCCCCATGGGCAGGCTGGAGAGGTAGTAGTGCAGTGCTGGGCAGATGCTCCCATGTTGCTTGACTGCTGCAGACGAGGTTGTTCTGCCATGCTGAAGCCACAATGGAGTGGCTCCGCCCACCCCCTCCCAGCACTTCCTCCCTTGCAACTAGTTGCTCACGGGCCGCATAAGAGCCCTGGACGGGCCTGATCCGGCCCCCGGGCCTTATGTTTGACACCCCTGCTCTAACCATTACACCACACCGGCTCAAACTGTGGTTTGAGCATCTAAGAGCACAAGTGGCCAAACCAGAGAGCAGAACTTGTCTTCTTCCACTTTTGGCCTGATCCCCAGTTCCATTTCTCTGGAGTAGGAGCTCAGAGGCATAAACAGAGTGCTGCATGCCAAGCTGCAGTCAAGCATCTTTTTTTTTTTAACTGTCCCCAAAGGGGCAGGATTTTATTACGTTTTCCACATAACATACACAAACAATCATAACATATACATACATATACATACATACTAACATACAAACAAATACATGGAGGTTATTCTTAATTCTACCAATATTTATACTAATACCTATTCCGCCTTAATAACAATTTCTCATGAACTGTGTAAGCAACTTTTCTGTCTCTATCATCCTAACAGGTATATATTTCATTTAGTAAACTATTGGTCTGTCTCTTGCAAGCTTGCCTACATATGTTTGTCATACCAGTTATAAAACCGTGACCAAGTATTCTCAAATGTCGAATCTGTTGCGCTTTTTATCAATAAAGTCAATTTGTCCAATTCCGCAGCCTCCAAGATTTTGTTTACAAGTTCTCGTTTTGTTGGTATCTCCAGTAATTTCCAATATTTTGCATAGAGAATTCTTGCAGTCAAGCATCTTTAACAAACTCCTCCAAAACACTGTCCCTGTTCTTACATTGGTGGCAAGTTGGGAGACACGATTCGCTGAAGTCCTGCTGTCCTTACTTTGGACATTTGAGACGATCCATTGCAACTATCGATTAAATCTAAGTGGAAGTTAATGGCTGTTTTGTCTTAAGTAAGCAGTCAGCTTTGGACAAATGGAGACCGCAATGCGGCTCTTTGCTTCAGGGCTTTCCCTTCCTCAGTTGGGACAAGCTCAGGAAGCCACAATGGCGGAATGAGAAGAACCCCCGGAGCCTGAGATCACTGCAAGGGAGTCTGATAGGATCCGTGTGCAATCGTCAGCCCTTGCCTGAACGCAGACATGCCAACCTCCAGGTGGGTCCTGGAGATCTTCTGGAATTCTACAGAGATCAGTTCCCCTGGAGAAAATGGCCGCTTGGGAGGGTGGACTCCATGGCAGTATACCCTGCTGAGGTCCCCCCCCTCCGAAACCCTGCCCTCCCCAGGCTTTGTCTCCCCAAATCTCCAGGAATTTCCCTACCTGGAGCTGGTATAGTGGTTAGAGGGTTGGACACGGATTGAGAAACCAAGGGTTCGAATCCCCAATCTGTGTCAGGCTCCCTAGTCAGGTCACACCACACAGGGCTCCATAAGAAGATAACTGTTTATTAGTGGTTCCGGTACTAAAGAACACGTGTACAGATTGTGTCAGGAATAGCCTCCAGTATACGGGCCTCTGACTTATAGTGAAATCAAACATTCCCCCCACCAGCACAAGCAAATGGATATAGTTCATGCGCGCAGCAAAGCAAGCGGGCATAGCAGACAAGCCGTTAACTTCCCCAGCCGTAGAAGCAGTACTTGGAACATCTGCAAGGTCAAGCGTAAGATAGCACACAGCAGCAGGGCAGGAAAGAGCTGAGAAGGGAAGGAGATTCCCCCTCCACATTCCAGATCTATGACAGGGCTACCTGACACTCTGCCACGGAAGCTTAAGAACATCAGAAGAGCCCCGCTGGATCAGACCAATGGTCCATCTAGTCCACCAACCTGCCTCACACAGTGGCTAACCAGTTTGATGTAGTGGTTAGGTGTGCGGACTCTAATCCAGGAGAACCGGGTTTGATTCCCCACTCCTCCACTTGCACCTGGCTGGATGAACTTGGGCAAGACTTAGTTCTGTCAGGGCTGTTCTCTCAAGGACAGTTCTCTCAGAGCTCTCTCAGCCCCGCCTACCTCACAGGGTGCCTGTTGTGGGGAGGGGAAGGGAAAGAAGTTTGTCAGCCGCTCTGAGACTCCGAGTGAAGGGCAGGGTATGAATCCAATCTCTTCTCCTTCTTCTTCCTCTGGACAGCTGGTTGACCTTGGGCCAGTCAAGCACTCTCAGCCTAAACTACCTCACAGGGTTGTTGTGAGGATAAAACAGATGACAAGGAAATGCTGTCAGCGACGTTGGGCCTCCAGTGGCGAGAAAGGCAGGATATACACAAAGTAACTAAATAAAGAAAATAATAAGTGGGGAAAAAATTGGGATGAAGAAAGGCCAAACATTCTGTGGTGGATGTAAGTAGTTGGAATATCCCCTTCCCTGAAAAGAAGTGCCTTAACTAGAACCCAAAAATATCTGCTCAGTTTTGCCACACAAAACATGTATCTGGCCTGTGGTCACATAAGCAGTTAAGTATCCGCATTAAGAAATACCCTAAAATTTCCAGAGGTATATCTGTTGTGCTGGATTTCAACTGACAGGGTACATGCCAACTGGGGGTGGGCTTTCCCCAAGCGCTAACCCCAACCCATTGCAACCGGAAGAGTCTCAGTCCAGTCTATCGCCTCAGAACTCTATCACCTCATTCTCTTAGATTCAGGTGGCTAGCCATGTTGGCCTGAAGCAGCAGAGCAAAGGTCGAATCTGCATCTGCATTTTTCAATCAGTTTTGTGCTGCTGTGACACCATCTTTCTCTATGCTTGTTTGAATGTTGTTTGGAGGAGATTCTTTCAAAGCAGTGCGGAGGTGCAATGACAGTGGAGCCGCCACGAAGGGACGATAAACATATGTGGACGTGCAAAAGTATGCTAGCACTGTTGAGGTGTGAAAACGAAACCTAATGTAGACAGCTTTTTTGAAGACGGAGTCAAAAGGCTGGGACACCGGTGGGAAAGACAAATGCAGATTCGACCAAAGTTTTTGAGTCCAGTGACACCAAGACCAACAAAAGTTTAATTCTGGGCATAAGCTTTCGTGTGCCTGCAAGCTTATATACCCAGAATTAAACTCTGTTGGTCTTAAAGATGCCACTGGACTCAGACTTTGTTCTACCTCATTCTCTTGAATGCGTCGAGCGGGCCTCTCCCTTCATCCTCAGAATGTTCCCGTTCTTGACAGCCGGGCTTTTTACGGCCTGCATGTAGAAGCGCGGAGCTGAAAATGGCAAGCTAATCCTTCGGGACCCCCCCAAGGACACGTTGCTTACTCATCACTCCACGCGCCGTTCCACTCCTTCTTCCCCCAGGGATTCCTCAGCCGGATCATGAAGAGCTTCTCAGATTTGGAGCAGGACAGCAGCCGCTCTCCCAGGCTCACCTTCCGGATGGCCGTCACCGAGTAGGCATGGCCTTGGATCAAACCCATGGCCGTTTCTGTCTCAAAATCCCGGGCGGTTAAAGGCTACGGCGGGAACGAGAACACGAGTGAATATGAGCATTGAAGACAAATAATCTAGGCTTCCCACCTCCCCTTAAGCACGATTTTACGTTCTTGGTGCTGAGAATGGCTGCTGCTGCTGCTGGCAGTTAACCAGAGTTTTATGCAGAACATTAAGCAATGATATAATGCTCTTCTCCGTTATACTGTAGAGTTGATGCCTGTCAAGGACAAACAGCCAAGACTGCGGATTCTGCATCCGTCAGCAGCATCAAAGCTTTCAGATACACTTTCGGAGGCCACGAACATAGATGGTTGTAAAAGAGGTTCGACAGATTCATGGAGGAGTGCTCCGTCAATGGCTACAAGCCATGCTCAGTAAAGGGAATCGCCAGATACAGAGGTAGTAAACCTCTGAGTACCAGCGCCAGGAGGCAACATCAAGAGAAGGCCTGGGCCTCTACACCTTGTTTACTCTCTCTCTGGGGCTACTGGTTGGCCCCTGCGAGATACCGAATGCTAGATTAGATGGATCCACCAGTCTGTTCCAGCCAGGCCCTTGTTATGTTCTCACGCACTGTAATTTTCTGTACAATCCTACATTATTTCTGTACTTGGTTCTTTAAGAATTGGGAAGAATCCCTGAGTCAGGAGAAATGGTTCTGCAGCCAATCTTTTTTCCCCTTTTAAATGCTGCTAGATAAATTTTCTCTCAAGACCATTATCTATATGGTTTGACCTATATATCTAATAGCCAAGTTACCCCCTCCGTGCAGATATCTAAACCCGCACATCGGGGGCACTTGGGAGGCAGATAGGTTGTCCTGCACACTTGGATCAGTCCCCAGGTGTGCAGAAAAATCTAAAAAGTTGAAAAAACTATACGGGGAATACTTAAATCCCCCCAAAGTAAAAGAGCGTTCCCTGCGCATACGCAGAGAATGCCCTAGCATTTGTCTCACTGCCGCCACCGCTGGGGGGGGGAGAAGGCTTGGCGGGGCCGGAGCTGTTGGGCACCCACGCATGCACGCCAACGCGAGGACAGGAGAAAGCTTGATGGGCTTCAGGGCTCCTCACCACTGCCGCCAGGTAGGGGGGTGGGAGAAGGCTTGGAAGGCTTCAGGGCTCCTCGCCGCCACTGCCGGGGGGGGGAGGGAGAAGGATTGGTGGGCCTCATGGGTCTGCCTGCTGGGCTCACCTGCTGCTGCTTCCTTCTCCTGCGGAGGTCCTGCTTCTGGAGGCTGGGAGCCATGGGGAATACTCCTTCCCCCCGCGAGTATCGCGGGTCCCCCTTCTTGTAGCATCTTAATACTGGCAGACAAGATGTGGTTTGAGAAAAAACTTGGACAATGTAGCATAATGACAAAACAAAAGTTTTAGGTCCAGACTCATAATGATGACTTCTGCCAGGGCAATCCTAAAGCGACTCACACCCTTCTGATGGGTTTGGGAGGGTGTAACTCTGCTTACGACTGGGAATCCCTTCGTTATCTTTCATGACATCTCTATAAAGTAATGCTGTTCATGCTCAATGTCCAAACATGTCTTTCTTCCTCATTTCTCCATTGTTTTCTCAAATTTATTCCTTGATCTTTTTTTTTTAAAGTTGACATCCTGTTTAGTTTGAGATCCTTGTGATGAGAGGTGTGTTTTTAGAAGGCTTCCACTTCTATTTAGCATCTTGATTTGTAAAGTACGAAATCACATTAAAACACGTATATCACACCACGTGATTGTCATCCACGACCGGTATTACAGTGCACAGCGTAGAAGGGAAGCGCTTCACTAGGGTCGCCATCCCCCCATTGGAGGTGGGTTTCACCCCGCTTTCAGGGGCCCCAATCCGCCACCAGCCAGCAGGCCAGCGGGGAAGCCTTTCCCCCGAACAGCCCCGTTGAGCTGGGCACGTTGTGTGTGGGACGCTCTAGCATTTGGGTAAAAATTCAATGGTGATGATAGAGTTCTTTACCCAAATGCTACAGCGTCCCCCACATGACATGCCCGCTGTAATGATGTCACTTCCAGGTAACGTCATCACGGCGCACGCACCAGAAGACCCTGGGAGCGAGGCTGGAGACCCCCGCAGGGACACAGGTAAGACCTGGCAACCCCACTCTTCACCCTCCAGATCACATGGGTCTGAGAGCACGAAATGTTGTGGGCATCGGCATGTTTGTTTTCTCACTGTCACAGTTGTTACGCTTGATCTTAGCCAAAAGGCCGAGAAGCAATCATTGTCACTATTCTTAATGGGTGCCTCCCTCCCTTTCCCCCAGAGACTGAAGAGATGAGCCTTTGAAGAGTAGAGTGTTTCAAGTCTTGCTAATCAAACAAACTGCTCCTTGCCAACTTGAGGCCTGGAGCTCCTGCAAGTCCTGATAACAGTGCTGGGAATGAAGCTCCTGGTTCACACAGTGAGGCCTGGAGATCTCTTCGAGTCCCATTGCGGCCGGGGTGAGCTCCCGGTCCTTGTCCTAGCTCCCGCCCACCCAGCGGTTCGAAAGCCCTCGGGAAAGTGGATGAATGGGTACCCACTTCTAGGAGTGGGGGGGGGGGACCTTCCTCCATGAACTGGAATGCAGCAGAAGCGGCAACGGCGACGGCGATGGATGGTTAATGGCAATCCGGCGATCCGGCAAACATGGCGGTGGCTGACGGCGAAAAGCAGCAAGCGACCCGGACGGTGATTGGCCTGGAGGGCGCGGTGATGGGACAACGCAACGTGGTCGGAGCCTATGAGGACGGAGACCAGCTGCTGCAGCCGTCACACAGCCGTGCACCACGCGGACCATGCCTGAAGGAGTCGCTGCGAAAAAGATCAGACCTTCACCGGGAAACCGCCACCTGGAGACCGAAGATCCCTCCACGGAAGGAACAACATAGAAGAGCTCGGCTGCTCAGGTGCCCGGTAGGCACTCACCCTCCCCTGTACTGTGGCCCTAGTCAGGTGACATTAAGAATGCTCTGTAAACCGCTCTGAGCCTGCGGGAAAGCGGTATATAAATGTAATATGTAATGTAATGTAATGTAACTGTTCTCCAGGCTCTACAGATCAGTTCCCCTGGAGAAAATGGCTGCCTCGGAGGGTAGACTCTATGGCATTATACCCTGCTGAGGTAGGGTTGCCGGGTCTCCCTTCGTCCCCAGAGGGGGACTTCGGGGAGTGTTCCCGGAGGGGGCAGGGTGTCTCCAACATGATGACATCACGTTGGGGACATCCTGGCTCCAAGCCCCGCCACCATGGGACGATCCACCAGCTGCAAGCCACAGCAGGAGGGCCCTGCCCGCCCGATCTCCAAGCGGCATTGCAGCTCGGAGATCGGGCATGCGGGGCCCTTTCCCACTGGCTGCGTGCACTTAAGGGGCTACCCGCCCAACCTCCGAGTGGAGATCGGGCCCACGGCCTGCAGCCTCCCCTCTCCCTCCTCTCTCTCAAGAGAGGAGGGAGAGGGGGAGCTGTGGGTGTTGGGACTTGGGGGCAGGGCTTCCCCGCCGGCCAGTTGGCTGGCGGTGGGTTGAACCCCCCAAAAAGCAGGTGACCCCTGCCAAACTGGGGGGTCTGGCAACCCTATGCTGAGGTTACCCCCTCCACAGGTTCAACCCCCAAATCTCCAGGAGTTTCCCAGTCTGGCTCTGGCATCCAGAACTTAAGCAGCAGTGGCAGGCAGGGACCACTACCCTTCACCGTGGGGGAAGTGAATGGACAGCGAGAGGAGCAACCCTTGGGCTATGCCGGGCTCCATGGCCATTCACTTCTTCACATGGCGAGCGCTAAGCAGCCCTGACTGCTAAGAGCAGCAAGGCCCCTGGTCACTTTCCTCAGGCCTCCGCCACTGCCTGGATGACCCGTGTCATAAACCCACCCTGGTTTTGCGTGTGTTCTTGCGTGTAAGCATGTCTTTCTTCGGTGCCCCCACCACAAACTAAATCCAACCCCCACATTTGCTAGTGGCTTGGGGAATAGTAGCAAAGGCTGACTCTGAGCATGTACAAAGGACAGAGTTTCACAGTTACTTCAGCCCTTCCCCTGTGCATGCGTGAGGGCGTGTGCGAGGGTCAGGCACGTGGGGAGGTATCTGAAACACAGTCGGCTCTCTTAAACAGGAGATACTTTTAAAACTGCAGGATATCAAGCTAGAGCACAAGGCAAGGGAAAATGACTATCACAACTATTAGCGACAGCAGATCTAAGAAAAGAACCAGAAAAGTCCTCTCCTGAAGATCTCCTGGGGTTACAACTGCTCGCCAGACTACAGAGATCAGTTACTCAGGAGAAAACGGCTGCTTTGGCGCCATTTGCTAACCTTAGCAATGCAGACATTACCTCCGCATCTCCCTCTATGTACGCCGATTCTGACTCCTGACTCGCTCCATGCAGGAGAATCTGATTCCAGCCTCTGAACACCGCTAGCTGGATGTTCAAACCTTTTTAATGCTGCCCACCAGGGCTTTTTTTGTAGGAAAAGCCCAGCAGGAACTCATTAGCATAATAGGCCACACCCAACAGCAGGAACTCATTAGCCTGTTAGGCCACACCCATGACAGCACAGCTCATTGGCATATTAGGCCACACCCCCATGTTACCAGAAGTGTGGTCATCCAGCCACGCCCACCTTTTGCTTCTTATTCTCTTTACCCAGGGCCTTTTTTGTAGCAGGAACTCCTTTGCATGTTAGGCCACACACCCCTAATGTAGCCAATCCGAATGAGTTTCTGCTGTTGGGTGTGGCCTATTATGCTAATGAGTTCCTGCTGGGCGTGGCCAACTTGGAAGCCAGCCGGAACTCCGTTCCTGTGCGTTCCTGCCCAAAAATAGCCCTGCTGCCCACCCTAGTTGGCTGGAAGTTCCTCACCCAATCCAGACTTGGAGAGTCCTCTGCCTTGTGGGATGGTGAACCTCTGCCTCCCAATCATTCAAGAGCACACATCCCACAAACCACAATACCCAGAACAGGTTTTAACAATAGCTATCCACCTTGCCCTTCCTGGCAGGTAGAGCAAATGGTTATCTCTTTGCAGAAATGCATCTCCACTCTTGCAGAAGTACATCAGTGGCTATTAGCCACAAGGTATAGACAGGAACTCTCATTCTGGGGTAAGGGATGCTCTGTATTCTTGGTGCTTGGGGGGGGGGCAACAGTGGGAGGGCTTCTAGTGTCCTGGCCCCACTGCTGGACCTCCTGGTGGCACCTGGTATTTTTGGCCACTGTGTGACACAGAGCGTTGGACTGGATGGGCCACTGGCCTGATCCATCACTGGGGGGGGGGGGGTTTGGGGGGGGGAATGGCCTGAAGTCCAATCAGCTTCCATATGCAAAATACCAGGTTGTCGCAGCAGTTGTGGTGTGGGCGGGACCCGGGCTTTGCCTTCTGATTGGTGGCGATATATGCTGAGGAGCAGTGCCATCAGCCATACACTAAGGGAGTGCATTTTAGAATTAGAACTTTGGCACCCACTATTCAATTATATATAAGGAGAGATGACACTGTGTGCATTTTATGGCTCTCTTCCCTGGGAAGGCAAGCCAATCCCAGAGCCCCAGGAACTCCCTGGCGAGCTTCAAAGCACCTTACATTCCTGTGTTCATGACAACTGGTACCTTGTGCCCTCTGTGGGGCACAGTGAAGAGTGAGGGAGGCTACTGGTGGCATCTCAGTGGGGTGGCATCTCAGTGGGGCTCCCTTGTGACCAGAAGCCAGCCCTGCCTTTGAGACCCAAAATCACTCCCTTATGGAGGGTACACCAGTTAGACGCCCTGGAATATATCCACATCCCTTTGCAGTTGCTAAAGAGACGGCTCTTAGCAAAACCATCAGGAGGGGAAAGCGAAGCAGTTGAGCATTTTTCTCACCCTCAAATCAGTGGCGACTGCCAAGTCTGGAGTGCACTTCCATGACAACAGCTCATAGAGAATCAGTTCATAAGTTATACTGAGATTCCCCCCGGCATTTCCCATGGCTCTCGCACGCGCCACAAATCTTCAGTTGTGCTCTGCACAAATAAGGCAGCGTGCGTTTCCATTGGGGGGGGGGGGGGGGGGGTTATAACACTATTCGTTCTTGTTAAAACGAAAAGCCTGAAAAGACCTGCGATATTCTCAGGGCCGTCTTAACAACCAGATCGGCAATCCGTTATTTATACGCATAGATTTTCTTCCTTTAAAAAGCAGTTATTCAACAGATGCCACGCGCACGAACGTTCAAAGCTCTGAGTTATCGGATGAATTAAGAAACGCGTTCTCACTTCTGCGTGGGGTGAATGAAAAGCTCTGCAGTCAGCAAAGTCCCCATGCAGAATTATCTGCCTTGGCAGGATGTGAAACTCAAGAGAATCTGGCTCATCCTCAGTGTGGAATCGATATAACCCCATTCCCCAAAGAACAATGTCTAGAGGCGCCTACATTTTATTAATGGTGGAAGAAATAACTGGCACAACTGAACCGGGCGCGGTGTCCACCACACAAATCGATTTCCTGCTGTGCCTTTGCCATGAGGTCACTGCAACAGCTGTACTCTGTGATTTCTAATCACAAGGAAAATGCCTTTAAGATGACAATAATAAAATAGCCTTGAGGCACTGCTCCCTCTAAGCTGTGGAGTCTTGTGGGCAAAAATTCTACATTGTGAGCTCCTGGCATTGAAGTTGTGAGCAAGTGGTTTGTTTGTGGTTCAGTCGCACAGTCGAGTCCGACTCTTCGCGACCCCATGGACCAGATCACGCCAGGCCTTCCTGTCTTCCACCATCCTCTGAAGTTGGCTCAATTTGGTTTGGCTACTACATAAAAGTGGTTTGGCTACTACATAAATTAGTTTGCTCTGGAGCCATCTTTTCTGAGCGGAGACAGAAATGTGTGAGCCGGAGGCTAAAAAATGGTGAGCTAGCTCACATGAATTCAGCTCTAGATCTGGTGACTTTGAGTAGTCACACCTCAATACTGACAATCCCAGGCTGTGGATGAGTAGGTTGCCCTCATGTCATTCCTCTTTTTGTTCCAGAATATCTCCCTGAGCTGCATTTCACTCCTACTCCTCCTCATTTCACTACTGAGAGCCAGCTTGGTGTAATGGTTTGGAGCATGGACTCTAATCTGGGAGGACCGGGTTTGATTCCCCACTCCTCCACATGCAGCTGCTGGTGTGACCCTGGGTCAGTCACAAGTCCTTTCAGAGCTGATCTCTCAAGGGCAGTCCTCGAAAGAGCTTTCTCAGCCCCACCTAACTCACAGGGTGTCTGTTGTGGGGAGGGGGAGGGGAAAGGAGATTGTAAACTGCTCTGAGACTCCTTTGGGTAGTGAAGGGCAGGGTATAAATCCTCTTCTCCTCCTCAACTTTGATTTAAGCAGGAGAATTCATTCCAGAGCTGGACCATGCATGGTTCGCAAAAATTGTTGGGTTCTTCCATTCATTTGTATCTTTTTTGGATGGATGCAAACAGGGCTTTTTTTGTAGAAAAAGCCCAGCAGGAACTCATTAGCATAATAGGCCACACCCAACAGCAGAAACATTACCATATTAGGCCACACCCCGAGAGCAGCTCATTAGCACATTAGGCTGCACCCCCATGTTACCAGAAATGTGCTCATCCAGCCACGCCCACCTTTTGCTTCTTATTCTGTTTACCTTGTTTGTGGTCAAAACCCCGGGCTTTTTTTGTAGCAGGAACTCCTTTGCATGTTAGGCCACACACCCCTAATGTAGCCAATCCTAATGAGTTTCTGTTCTTGGGTGTGGCCTATTATGCTATTGAGTTCCAACTCGGGAGCCAGCCAGAACTCCGTTCCTGTGCGTTCCTGCCCCAAAATAGCCCTGGATGCAAATAACCATTCCTGTGCATCGGTAAAACCCCAAACGAGATGTCAAACATACAGTGAACTATACAATCAGGTCAAGGTTTCCCTTGTACAATGTTTTGTTGAGGCACACGTATGTGTGTCAGTTATGGATGCCAACCTCCAGGTGGGGCCTGGAGACCTCCCAGACTTACAGCTGATCTTCAGACTGCACGAATCAGTTGCCCTGGAGGAAATGGCTGCTCTGGGGGTGGATGTTATGGCACTGTACCCTGCTGAGGTCCCTGCCCTCCCCAAAACCCCCTCCCAGGCTCCACCCTACAAATCTCCAGGAATTTCCCAAACCAGAATTGGCATCCCTAGTTTCAGTGACTCAGACATGAGAAAAGATTCTCATGAATGGAAGGAACTGGCAGCAGAACCACAGACCCATCCACATCGCTATCTATAAAACTGAAAAACAAAACTGGGCAACGGAGAAGTCTCCACTAATTGGCTTTCCTCCAGAATCAAGACTAGTTTTAATCTATGTTCCCTCTAAGCTGTGGAGTCTTGTGAGCAAAAATCCTACTTTGGTAGCTATGGGCATTAAAGTTGTGAGCGAGCCATTAGGTTGCTGCATAAATTAGTTTGCTTTGAGGCCATCCTTCCTGAGCTAAGGCAAAAATCTGTGAGCTGGAGGCTAAAAAACTGTGAGCTAGCTCACAGCAACTCAGCTTAGAGGGAACACTGGTCTTAATTCAGAGCTCCCAAACCCAGGGAGAAATCCAGACAAAAAGGTTTTCAGAAGCATCCCTTCCCTGCTACACATTGTGCACGTCTGTGAAAACTCAGGTTCACATCGGCAAATATTGACAGTCTCACCTGAAACAGTAGGGGGAAGAAAATCTCATTGCCTTTGCAGCATGTGTTTATGTTACAAGAAGATCCCAGCCAAGCGTGCCCAAATCCCGTTGGATAGAAGAATGCAGAGCCCCAACGCTCATGTCCTTCAATGTTTTATATACTATGATATGCTAATAATAGTGTTTCTGAAAAGCACGAGAAGCAGGGAGGAAAAACACACGGTCCTGGGGTGGAGAAGCAACACAGGATCCCCTAAATGGGCATTTTAACTGTAAAAAAGAAACAGCCAAAGAGACAATCGGGATAGGGGCCTCAGGGCAGCTCTTTGAGGGCACATTTAAAAAATGCAACATTCAGGAACGTTCATTTCACCTACTACCTCATCCTTTGAAGTGGAGTGGCCAGGGATTGAACCTGGCACCTTCTGCAGGCCAAGCAGAATGCTCTGCCACTGAGCCACACAGCTCCTCTACCAAGAAGACAGGAGGTAACAGAATTCTTTGTTGAGTATAAAGGTAAAGGTTCCCTTGCTCGAAAGCCAGTCGAATCCGACTCTAGGGTTGTGGCACTCATCTCCGTTTCAAAGCCGAAGAGCCAGCGCTGTCCAAAGACGTTTCCGTGGTCATGTGGCCGGCATGACTAAACACCAAGGCGCACGGAACACTGTTCCCTTCCCACCGAAGTGGTACCTATTTATCTACTTGCAATTTCTTGCTTTCGAACTGCTAGGTTGGCAGGAGCTGGAACTAGAGACGGGAGCTCACTCTGTCCTGTGGAACACTCGGGTCTCGAACTGCTGAACTACTGACCTTCCACAGCCTGTAGTTCAGCGTCTTAATCACTTGAGCCACCGCAGCTCCTTTCTTGAGGATACCCAGGTTCTTTCATAACAACGTGAAGTAGGATAGACTGAGGATAAATTATTAGTCCGAGATCACTCTCCACTTGAGCCACCGCAGCTCCTTTCTTGAGGATACCCAGGTTCTTTCATAACAACGTGAAGTAGGATGGACTGAGGATAAATTATCAGTCCGAGATCACTCTGTGAGTTTTATGTATGAGTAGGGATTGGAGTCCAGGGTTCCCAGTCCAATCCCAACACTCTGTCCCAGTGATCTGCAATTGATGTGCTTCCTGGTGCCCACTTCGTTCTTCCCCCAATGAAAAAAGCCTGCTTAGCTGCTACACCCCCACTGACTCTCCGAATAGTCTTCCTGAATGTCAACATGAGAGTGCATCATCAAATGAGTATTTCCCAGTGCCACCTGCAAAAAATACGTACGATAGTTTGGGAAACCAATTCAGAAATAGGCAACGGGACCCATGAGAACAAAACGACAATAGAAGCCGGGACTGGGGAACTGGACATCTCTGCTTTTAATCACCCAAATGTGATCCAGGAATGAGTCACTCCTTGTCCCATAGCAAGAGGGCAGAACTTCACGTTCTTGGAAAGGTCAAGCTACAGAATAATTTATTCCAGCGGTTCTTACGCTTCCAGCAGTCGGGGAACTGTTTCCATTTTGATTTTTTGGGTGAAGAACCCTGTTATGACACCAGATCATGTTTCCGAGGGTCATGGCATGCTTTCCAGGGGTGCTAACCAGGTCCTTTGTCCTCATTGTGGTCCCGTGGAAGCCTGTGGAAGCTGACATGTCCCAAGGCTCACCTCCCTTGACTCTGCATTACAGGGAAAAGAAGGTTCCCCATCATTTCCAAATCTCCTTGTCAGGGCTATTTTTGGGCAGGAACACACAGGAACGGAGTTCCGGCTGGCTCCCAAGTTGGCCACACCCAGCAGGAACTCATTAGCATAATAGGCCACACCCAACAGCAGGAACTCATTAGGATTGGCTACATTAGGGGGGTGTGGCCTAACATGCAAAGGAGTTCCCGCTACAAAAAAAGCCCTGGGTTTTGACCACAACCAAGGTAAACAGAATAAGAAGCAAAAGGTGGGTGTGGCTGGATGACCACACTTCTGGTAACATGGGGGTGTGGCCTAATATGCTAATGAGTTTCTGCTTCTGGGTGTGGCCTGTTATGCTAATGAGTTCCTGCTGGACTTTTTCTACAAAAAAAGCCCTGCTCCTTGTTGAAACAGTCTTAGTACTTCGCCTAGAGCCACAGCATTTTGATGAACACTGGCTCAGTGAAGAGATGCGCAGGGAGAGGGAATCGCACCTACTAGCCCCACTCAGGCACTTCAGTCCTGCGTAGGCTGGAGATTAAGTGTGGGATCCGGAAGATCCAGGTTCAAATTGCTCAGCCATGCAACTCATCGAATGACTTCGAACCAGCCACTCTCCTTCTCAGCCTGGCCTACCTCACAAGGTTGCTGTGAGAACAAACTGAGGGAGAGGAGAACAACAGGCAGTGCTTTGAGGGCCTTGGAGGAAGTGTGGGATAAATATAGAATCATAGAATCATAGAGTTGGAAGGGACCTCCAGGGCCATCTAGTCCAACCCTCCACACAAGGCAAGAAATTCACAAATACCTCCCCCACAAACACCTGCAGTGACCACTGTTCCACGTCCAGAAGAGGGCAAAAAACTTCCAGGATCCCTGGCCAAACTGGCCTGGAGAAACATTGCTTCTTGCAATTCCTAACTTTTCTTTTATATACATACATACATACAGGGGTCACTTCCTGCAGGAGCGCACAGGAGTGGATCTCCAGCAGTAAAGAGCCCAGTGGCCGGGCACATGCAATAAGCCCCACCCCCTGCTCCCAGCAGCCCTCGAGGACAGATCTGCACGTTCCCCCCCCTCCAGTAGCTAGCAATCCAAAACAGTCCAGTGGAGCCTGAGCGGTGGGTGTTGCCTGCTGACACACTTCCGGCGATGTCAGGGTGTGTTTGGCATCTGCAAATAAGTCATGCTAATGAGTTATGCTAATGAGCTCCTGCACCTCTTTTCCTACGAAATGACCCCTGCATACACACACACACACACACACACACACACATACCCCCACACACACTAAATAAATGAATCTTGACTGGAGACACTACCTTTCCTGGATCCTCAGTTCCATGGGCACAGGATCTGTTCCAATCCAGGGATGAACACATTGGCAGGACTATCAGGAACAATCCTGCTCCTACTTTTACATGTGTCGTTTGTACATCGCCCTAATATTACCCCTCCCAGGTGCTGGCCTAGACTCAGGTGGGGTCGCCCTGTTGGTCTGAAGCAGAAGAACGAAGCTGGAGTCCAGCCGGGCACCTTCAAGACCAACAGAATTTCATTCTGGGCCTAAGTGTCTGTGTGCAGGCACACTTCATCACTTAAAGTCTCCCTGCAGAGAGGGGATAGAAAGGAAAAATCCTAGGAGCCCTGGCCGCTACGAGGGCCCCACGGAGCTGAATCAGTCATGTGTTCCCGTAAGGTGTTTGGGCCGGGGTCTACAGGCTGGGGGGGCCTCTGGGGAACCTTGGTCTGGGGCTCACGCTGGCTCTCCCCCATCCAGCCACGCCCCAGCTTCATCACCGACACGCCTACGCGGGGCAATGGCCATACAAGGGAAAACCATAGAGTTTTCCCTTGTATGGTCATGGCCCCGCCCCCAGCGTGCCCGGCATGCCCGCGTCACTTGCGGGTGACACACACGTCGGGGTGGAGTTCCCCCTGGGGCCCGATCCGGCAGTGCCAGGGAACGGGCCTCTGGGGCGGGGGTTTCCCCGCCCACTGGGGGGACTTGGGATTTCTATGTGACACTCTCCTCCAACACCATGAATAAGTAGCATTTAATATAAGAGTGTAATTTCTTTCATGATGAAAGAACTGAAATTATGCAGTGTTAAAAGCAGTGGCATACTTGGCATATGCTTTCTCCAGAAGTGCACTCCAGAATTCATTGCGTTCCTTGGAATGGCAGAAAATCAGCTCGCCGTTGACCGTGGGTAGTCGGTCATCAACAACCACATCAATCCACTCCCCGAAACACCAGAAATTGAAGTGAAACATTCCCGTGTATTTCTCCGGCTGCCTTGGATCCCACTCCTGCTCCATAAACTTGGGAATTACCTGGAGGAGCTGGCCTCTGGTGGCGGTCAGCGGACACAACACCCCACCACAGTGTACCGGGTCAATTTGATCGTTTGTAAACTGGAATTCTAATGGGCAAAAAGAAGTTTGCAGTCATAAGAGAATAAAAGTGTTTTAAAAAATCTGTTCATCAGCCAACAGCAACGGCCAAATTTTTGTCACCTCTCTTCTCTCTTCCAAACAGTGCAACGTGCCTGCTGATGTGGACGAAATTAACCAGCAACATGTTGAACATTTCTAGAAAGGTATGGAGGAGGCTGGTGCTGAAAAGACTGGCACAGTCCGCCGAAGTGGCCAAGGAAAGGCTCCCTTGTGCTCTAGTTTGCAGTCATAAGAGAATAGAAGTGTTTAAAAAAATCTGTTCATCAGCCAACAGCAACAGCCAAATTTTCGTCACCTCTCTTCTCTCTTCCAAACAGTGCAACATGCCTGTTGATGTGGACGAAATTAACCAGCAACGTGTTGAACATTTCTAGAAAGGTATGGGAAGAAGCTGGTGCTGAAAAGACTGGCGCAGTCCGCCAAAGTGGCCAAGGACAGGCTCGTTTATAGCTTTTTGTATCAAGCCACATACCCAAAAAGACTATGTAGAATTCTCACAAAATGTATTTATTTTATTTAAAACATTTTTATGCCACCTTTCCACCCAATCAGGGCCCACGAGGCAGCAAACATGAAAAACATTAAAAGATTTGAGCAATTAAAATGCAATTAAAATTACGAAATGATTCAACTAAAAATACACAAACAAACAACACTAGAAGGTGGGCCAGTAACTATTCTTGTGAGTAGGGCACACAAAACAGAGAAGTTTTGCTGCTGACAAAAGACACTGAGAGAGGGGGGGCCTGCGAATCTCAGGAGCTCCTTTGCATATTAGGCCACACACCCCTAATGTAGCCAATCCTCCAAGAGCTTACAGTTGCCCCTGTAAGAAGAGCTCTGTAAGCTCTGGGAGGATTGGCTACATTAGGGGTGTGCGGCCTAATATGCAAAGGAGTTCCTGCTACAAAAATAGCCCTGGGCGACACACCCCTAATGTAGCCAATCCTCCAAGAGCTTACAGTAGCCCCTGTAAGAAGAGTTCTCTAAGCTCTTGGAGGATTGGCTACCTTAGGGGTGTGTAGCCTAATATGCAAAGGAGTTCCTGCTACAAAAAGAGGCCTGCCAGGGAGAATGTTCCAAAGTTTTGTTCCCACAACCGAGAATGGCCTTTCTCAGGTCACCACCCAGTGAGCTTTAGATGGCACGGACAACTGAAGCAGGGCCTCTGAATATTATCAGAGTGTGCAGGTAGTTATGATTACTTAGCCTTCCCTTCTCCCCCCAGCTGGCCTTGAAAGCCGTTTTCTTTTTCTGAGCCTTCTCAGAGATTTCTCCCACCCAAAAAAGGGTTCAGGACTTTCCTAAGGCTTTCCCACACTCTCATTTTCAGTGCCTTTTAAAAAAATATTCCATACAAGTTTTCCTCCCTCTAATGGTCACTTCACTATTACACCATGGTATCTCCAGCCTATTTCCCCGCACTTCAAAACAGACCTGTTCATCCCAGTTTTTTGGTATTCCACCTTCAAAATGTCTTCCCTCCTACACCTATTTGTTGCTTTCTCAAAGCCTGTTAGGAGCATTCATTCTGGCCAGATGAAAAGCTCATTTCTCTGCAGTTATGAGAGGTAGTTTCATGCATTTACCTTATTCAGAATGAATCTGCTCCTGCCCTGTCTCTTAGGTAAGACTGACATGCTGGCACATATCCTTCTGGAGCGAATCTGAGGAGGCATTATATTTTATATAAAGGAGGCATTATAAGAGCCAGGTTGTTGTAGTGGTGAAGTACCAGACTCTCATCTGGGAGAACCGGGTTTGATCCCCCACTCCTCCACTTGCACCTGGCTGGATGACCTTGGGCAAGCCGTAGTTCTGATAAGAGCTGTCCTTGGAAAAGAGCAGTTTCTGTCAAGAGCTCTCTCAGCCCCACCTACCTCACAGGGTGCCTGTTGTCTAAGACACCTTTGGGTAGTGAAGGGCGGGGTATAAATCCAATCTCCTCCTCCTCCTCTTCTTCTTCTTCTTCTTCTTCTTCTTCTTCTTCTTCTTCTTCTTCTTCTTCTTCTTCTTCTTCGTGTTGGCAAGTTCATTTGGATGTATATTCCTATGACTTAGTTACCTTTTTATTTTCTGACAGGGATGCAAAAAGAACTCCAGGGGTTGCAAAAATATTTGTCTACCGTTGATGCCGTTGATGCGGGCTTTTGGGTATATTTACAGGTCACCATCTCAATTTGACTAAATTGATAACATCTTTGAGCACTTATTATTGTTAACACTGGTTGTTTTTATGTGTGATTTTATTGTTTTATTGGCACATGCTGCCCTTATTTGTAAGCTGCCCTGAGTCCGTCCGCGGGGAGGGCGGGATATATAAGTGTAATGATAAATAAATAAATAAATAAATATGCTTATCTAATTCCCTCTTGAAGCTGTCCATGCATGTAGCTGCCACCACCTCCTCCCTCCCCGCAAGGCAGTTGGAATGTCAGTTGCATATGGAACCTTCAAGGTCTTTTGCATATGGAAGCTGATTGGACTTCACTGCATTCCACACCTCAAACTCACCCCCCTCCCCGCAAGGCAGTTGGAATGTCAGTTGCATATGGAACCTTCAAGGTCTTTTGCATATGGAAGCTGATTGGACTTCACTGCATTCCACACCTCAAACTCACCCCCCTCCCCGCAAGGCAGTTGGAATGTCAGTTGCATATGGAACCTTCAAGGTCTTTTGCATATGGAAGCTGATTGGACTTCACTCCATTCCACACCTCATACTCCCCCCCCCCGCAAGGCAGTTGGAATGTCTGGGGTTGTGTAGGTCCCAGGATCATGTTTTAAAAGCTGCCTGGGGGATTATGGACCATTCACACACTTTCAACCTTAACATACCTCATAGGGGGAGAGGAGAATGATGACAGCTGCTTTGGTTCCCACTGCAGGGAAAGACTGCCCTTTCTCTAGGCAGAGGCTGGGGGGGGACATAGGGTTGCCAACTCCAGGTTGGAAAATTCCAGGATATTTTAGGGATGAAGCCTGCTGAGGGTGGGGTCTGAGGAGGAGGAGGAGGAAGAGGGGGACCTCAGACAGATACAATGCCATACTCCCCACCCTCCAAACAAGCTGTTGCCAGTCCCAGGTGACAGCTGGAGAGCTCTTAAAGCTCTGGTGCTACTTCAAAGTGCTGCAATTTATTGACAGAGTAGTGTTTTGGCAAATCTTTAGGAATTGTTTGGTGCATTTACGATGAGGCACCCACCCAGAGCCTCTGGCATTTTCTCACTCTGCTGACATCAAAACCAATTTAAGGCAAAATAAGAGGCTACTGAGAGGGGAGGAAATAAAGTTGCCAGCTTTAGGTATGGAAATTCCTGGAGATTTGAGGAGTGGAGGCCGGAGAGGGGGACCTCAGACAGGTTACAGTGCCATAGACTCCACCCTCCAACCCAGCTATTTGCTCCTGGGGAACTATTGTTGCCAATCTTGGCCCAGCACCCATCACACCATTCTCTTCAACCCCCTGCTGTGCAGCAGACTTTCCCCTAGGGTTGCCAATCTCCAGGTGGGACCTGGAGATCTCCCACTGCTACAATTGATCTCCAGATGACAGAGATCAGTTCCCCTGAAGAAAATGGATGCTATGGAGGGTAGACCCTATGACATTATACCTGCTGAGTCCTTCCCCCCCCCCAATGCTGCCCTCTACAGAATCCACCCCCCAAAACTCCAGGTATTTCCCTCCTTAGAGCAGGCAACCCTACTTTCCCCTCAGTGCCTGATGGTAGGCAACTTAGTTTGGTCCAGTCACCTACTTTGGCCTTTGGGAGAAAACATATTGGGGCCAATCCTGATAGGGTTGCCAACTCCCGATGGGAAATTCCTGGAGATTTGAGGGATGGAGCCTGAAGAGGGTGAGGTTTGAGGAGGGGTGGGACCTCAGACAGGTACAATGCCATAGACTCCACCCTCCAAACCACTCAGTCCCTCATGGGGAACCATTGTTGCCAATCTCCAGGTGAGGGCTGGAGACCGCTCAAAATTACAATTGCTCTGCAGAAGGGAGGGCGGAAGTCAGCTGAAGTCAAAGGGGCAGATAATGGTAGGTTGATGGTTAGCTGGGAAGGAGATGGGGTTGCCAACTCCAGGCTGGCAAATTCCTGGGGATTTGAGGGGTGGAGCCTGGAGAGGGTGGGGTTTGCGGAGGGGTGGGACCTCAGACAGGTAGAATGCCATAGACTCCACCCTCCAAACCAGCCATTTCATCCTGGGTAACAATTGTTGCCAATCTCCAGGTGAGGGCTACAGATCACTCAAAATTACAACTACTCTTCAGGGAGCAGAGATCAGTTCCTCTGGAGAAAACAGTGGACTCTGTCATTATACCCTGCTGAGGTCACCACAGCAAAATGACACTGTTTGCCCAAAGCCAGAACACTCCCCCAGAGCCTCTTTCTAGATCTCGTTGTATTTAGTTCCACAATGGGCTTTACTGCTAGTATTGATCTCCAGAAAAAAGTAACACTTTAATATATTCAAATGTATATTTGATTTCTGCAAAGATATACAGATATCTTTTTTTTTACTAGACAGACATCTTTTCAGGAACTGACCTAGTCCAAATATCAGCCACCTTTCTATAGACTTACAACATGCAATTGGTGTATCTGCGTTTCCCCCCATATCCTTATACAGGAGTCCCCAACATGGTGCCTGTGGTGCCTGCGATAGCACCTGCTGAAACCTTTCCTACCACCCACTAAGTGTTTTTAGGAAGTGGGAGGGACCAGGTGGGACATGCCCAGCAGAGATTTTGATTGACCATTGCAGATTTGATTGTCTGTGCATTTTAAAAATATATATTGCTTTGGCAGCAGCCGTCACCACACCACAAGGATCTTCACTGTGTGTCTAAAGGTAAGCTACAGCAGCCATTTTGTGCCTGGCTCCACCTCCTGCGGCAGCCATTTTGTGTCATTCCCCACAACCATGTGTCAGAATTCCAAACGTTCCTACAGACTCAAAAAGGTTGGAGACCCCTGCCGTAATACTTTCTTTCATGCTACTGTTATGGTTATCTACCACTAATAGTAACACAATAAAGCAATATGGATCCAGGTGGGCAGCCATGTTGGTCTGAAGCAGCAGAACAAAGTTTGAGTCCAGTGGCACCTTTAAGACAGCAAAGTTTATTCAAATTATGAGCTTTCATGTGCACTCACATTTCCTCAGATACATTCAAATGGAAGTTAAAAGTATGGACTGTTGTTCCATTTCAATGTATCTGAGAAAGTTTATGTGCATACAAAACCTCATACCTTGAATAAAACTTTGTTGGTCTTAAGGGTGCTACTGGACTCAAACTTTGTTCTACAATAAAGCAATGTAATCCAGGAATAATCAAGTATAAGGAATTTACATGCTCCATGTTGTAGCCCAGAAGTGCTGCCTTACTCTTGGGTAGCCCCAACAATGGGGCACCCCACTTCTTACCTGAACCAGAGACCCACAAAGTCAGGCCAAGGAGGGCACTCTTGGACTGAACCCCAGAGCTAGCCAAAAGCTCTGGGTAAGGGTTTCCATTTTCAGGTTGCACAAGGCAGCCCTCGAAGCAA
>NW_015174983.1:33297-38106 GCF_001447785.1 Gekko japonicus | reverse complement strand
CGCTCAGCTATTTCATGGAGTGCCCACGAGTTCTTGTATTGTGAGAAAGGGAGAAAAGGACTTCTTTCTCAGCCTGCTCTATCCCATGCATAATCTTATAAATCTCAATCATGTCACTTCTAGGGTGCACACAGAAGTGTCAAAAATAATTAGGGTTGCCAGTCTCCAGCTGGGCCTGGGGGCCTCCTGGAATGACAACTGACAATTGTCTGGAGGGCATGGCTGCTTGGGAGGGTGGACTCTGTGGTATTATACCCCACTGAGGACCCACCTGTACCCAAACCCCACCTTCCCCAGGCTCCACCTCCAAATCTCCAAGAATTTCCCAACCCAGAGCTGGCAACCATAAATATAACCCCTCCAAAATGAACCATTTGGGTGCTGAAATAATACAAACCATTTTTCTGGTAGCTTTACGGGAGTCCCTATGTTATTTGTTTTGTGTTCAGGTTGCAGCACAGCACAGGTGCACTCTTCTGGAACACAGAGCACAAAGAAATAATACAAACCCTTCCAAAAACCAGCCCTGGGGTGCCTGTGTAGATATATATATATTTGGCACATAAGCCATTCATTTTGAGAGAGTTTCTTGTTTCATGTTACACGAGGGTGCTGGCCCATTTTTGCAGAAAGGCAACAAAAGCAAGTAAGTCATTTTCTTCCTTCTGAAAGAAGCGGCTTACATGATTCTAAAATATATTTATCTATCTCAAAAGAGTTTTAAAGAAATTCTGGTATGGAATCCATTTTTTTTGCTTCCTGAAATTCTCCTTCATTGCCAGAAGAGAACTACTGGAGAACTACCCATGCCATAGTGGAAAGATAATGGAACAGATTTTGGGGAGACTACTCCTCTCCAAGGTCACCTCAGGGAAATGGGGAAAAGAAAAGAAAGGAGAGAGAGAAAGAAACCCTTAAAACCTGGATTTCTGCACATTCCAAAGGGACACACTGCAGTAGGGTAGACGTACCAGCTTATTACAGCACAAAACCCTCCTGCAACCAGTCAAATTTATCTTTACCCACAATAAATGGGTTAGTCTTTAAGGTGCCAGAAGACCCACTGTGGTTTTCTGTTGCACATTTGAAATGGTACCCTGAAGAACGGCTTATAAAGTCATTGCTGAAAACGCTATTTGTTCCCCTCCCCAAACGAAGGGGAGATGAGAGGCCTGGGCACATGCCCCTGCAGGCTTCACTACTCATTGAAGGCAGAAATGTCTCCTGGACTTTACTATCCTCCACGCAGCGCCTGAATGCGAGTTGCTTGGTAACAGGGTACCTTTTGCCAGAGACTGTCCCGGAGAGCCAGACAGGAACACGCCGCCACAAACCAGCAGTTTCCCAGCTTCCCTTGGTGCAAGTCGTGGGAGCTGATGCCATTGACGAACAAACGAGGATCTTCACAAAGCTCCTTTAAGGACACAAAAAAATAATCACTTTAGGGAGAAGAAACTGGTGCTGTCAGCTGATTTAGCTGATTTATTGATTCCCAAACACAGGGTGGCTTTCACTCTGGCGCATCTCAATGTCCTTTCATCCGCTTTATTAGAAGGCAGACACCATGGCGTGCCAGTTCATGAGCGTTTATGCCCTGGTGCTACTGGGGAAATTGAAACAGCCGGACATGCACGGCTGCATTGCCCCTTCTATGATGACGGTATACAGGGCTTTTTTTGTAGAAAAAGCCCAGCAGGAACTCATTAGCCTAATAGGCCACACCCACAACAGCACAGCTCATTAGCATATTAGGCCACACCCCCATGTTACCAGAAGTGTGCTCATTCAGCCACACCCACCTTTTGCTTCTTATTCTGTTTACCTTGTTTGTTGTCAAGGGCTTTTTTTGTAGCAGGGACTCCTTTGCATGTTAGGCCACACACCCCTAATATAGCCAATCCTAATGAGTTTCTGCTGTTAGGTGTGGCCTATTATACTAATAAGTTCCTGCTGGGCGTGGCCAACTCAGGAGACAGCTGGAACTCCGTTCCTGTGCGTTCCTGCCCAAAAATAGCCCTGACAGTATATATTTATTACTCCCACCCCAAAAAAAATCCCGGAAATTTGGGAGGGAAGGATATTTCTCCTCTCTTCTCACAGACCTTGAATCTGGAACCTCAGACAGAGCTGTCAGATTCTGTGCAGCTGCCGAAGTCCACCGAGGTACAGTGCTAATTCAGTGACATGTATTTGGTTTTTATAGACATTTTAGTGGAAGACTGAGTGGGTGTGTTGTTATGGCCACTCTACTAATGTATATTTTATTCTGTTGATCCATGACCGTAATAAATTATTAATCGATCGGCTGGCTGGACAATAAAAGCGAGTACAATCACAGTTCTCAAGTCCTGACAAATAGTTCTCCACTCGCTTTCCTGGGGTTAGGCTCCCACAGTTTCTGAAATTAGAAAAAGAAAACGGTTGCAAAAAGTGGTTCAAAATGAGGGGAATAACTTTTGGTCTGATTGTTTTCTTCTTTTAGCAGCCCAAGAGGAGATCCACCCTGACTGGAAAAGCCCTGGCGGCACTCCCAGAACTACGGCTGCAAACTGCGGCTAGTTGTTACAAGCAACTCACACAAAGGGAGGGAATGGCTGCCCCCTTCACTTTAGTGGAAAGAAAATGCCGTGGATTCAATGCAAAGGTCCTTGAACTCCCACAAAGGGAATGGGGAAAGTTTGTGTGCAAAAGCTGTGTGTGTGCACTGGACAGTATGCAGGGCTTTTCAGATTGGTGGTGATCCAGAGAACAACATGGTAGCACACTGTTCGATCTCTCTTTAAGACAGTGGTGGCGAACCTATGGCACGGGTGCCAGAGGTGGCACTCAGAGCCCTCTCTGTGGGCACACGTGCCATCGCCCCAGCCAGGCCCAGACCATCATTAAAGTGTCGAATTCTCTGCCAAATAATTTTAAGTAAATGAAAGCATTTGGGATTGCTTTCCTTACTTTGTTTGGATCATCTTAAATTAATGTATGAGTTGTTTTTTTCTAAAGTAAAACTTCAGTATTCAGGTTAAATTGCCGTGTTGGCACTTTGCAATAAATAAGTGGGTTTTGGGTCGCAGTTTGGGCACTCAGTCTCTAAAAGGTTCGCCATCACTGCTTTAAGAGAAGAGAAGAGATTGGATTTATACCCCGCCCTTCACTCAGAGTCTCAGAGCGGCTTACAAACTCCCTTCCCCTCCCCACAACAGACACCCTGTGAGGTAGGTGGGGCTGAGAGAGCTCTTTCCAGAATTGTTCTTGAGAGAACAGCTCTGACAGAACTATGGCTTGCCCAAGGTCATCCAGCAGCTGCAAGTGGCAGAATGGGGAGTCAAACCCAGTTCTCCCAGATAAGAGTCCACACACACAACCACTACACCAAACTGGTTCCTTGTTGTGATATGAACAAAGGGAAAATTCACCAGGATCACCTTTTCTTTGGGGGGAGGGGAAACCCCAATCCCCGGTTGCCCAGGGTCCCCCCCTCCTGGGTCTGGCACCACTTCTACCCATGGTACTGGCTCTGCCTCCCCTCCTCCACTGTCCTCTGTTTCCCCCTCCTGGGTCCGGCTCTATGTTCTCCCGTTGACCCTGGTTCACTCCATTGTCAAGTCAACTCCTCTTTATTTTCTACTCCCTCTGTCTGGCTCCTTCCCCTTCCTTCCTACCACCCTATCCTCCGTTGGGTACTGTTTTGAGTTGGAAAAGAAACCTAAGACGTTACCCAAGCTTGGGCGTAAGGGGGTATTCTGTGCCTGTGCAGACACCATTCATCTTTTTTTTTTTGGCGGGGGGTGGAGGTTTACTGCCACATGCTAATCATTTTCCCCTGCAAACCTATGAATTCCAATGGGTTTGCAGAACCCCAAAACTGTAGCCCCATTGTGAAGATGTTTTGATCCACACAGGGACTAGACCTTGGCTCTTAGATATAAGGATTCTGTGTTATTTCCCTTTTATGTCACTGGCCTTGCTGTTTTACAGTTCCCTTGTCTTTGGAACTGTTTTATAAGTTTACTTACTGAATAGTTGGCTCAACTATTTGGGTGTGTGTGCTTTGGTGGGGGGGAGGGGTGTTGGACTTGCTTTAGGAAATCTAAACAATAATAAAATTAAGGCACGCTCACATATGACCAGTTCAAACTGATCATGCCTCTTGCGCCAATTTATCAAAGCAATGATGTTGAGCTCGCATGTGAACAGGAACTCTGTCTGCCTTCTCTCATCAGCCCGAGTCAGAGAGTCCCAGAGGTCAGTGTGGCAGACAGTCTTGCTTGTGGATATGTTTAAGGCTCACTGGCCCCAAAGGCCCCAAACAAACAGCAAGATGACATCAGGGAAACAGAACAGCCCACGCCAGCTCCTTTTCTCCCGCTACATAAACCGCGGCGTGATTTCTAAATGCTAAGCCAGAAGCACAGAGCTGGAAGCACAGTATTGTGTCAAAATAAGCATAAGCTTACATTCCTCAAAAGCAAAGCAATAAGAAGTGTCACTTCAAAGAGAGATGTTAAGTAAACCCTCAAGGGTTTGATTAGGATCACCCAGTCTTGGGGTCTGATGGGACGATTCCAGGTTCCAGGTTCCTTCTTGGGGCCTCCAACAGAAACACTAGCCCTTTCCAGACCTGTATTTTGCCTCGGTTTCTGTGTGCATCCAGTTCTTTCATTCTGTATTCCCTCCCACTTTCATTTCATAAGAACATAAGAGACGCCAATGTTGGATCAGGCCAAAGGCCCATCTAGTCCAACACTCTGTCACACAGTGGCCAAAAATACCAGGTGCCATCAGGAGGTCCACCAGTGGGGCCAGGACATTAGA
>NW_015174983.1:28130-32842 GCF_001447785.1 Gekko japonicus | reverse complement strand
ACCAGAGAGAGTATAAGAAGGAATCAGTAACTATAAAGGACTAGGGGATTCCCTGCTCCCAAATGTGTCAGCCTTGCCTGTCTGGGTCTGGATTTCCCCCTCCCTTCCCTTTCTTTTTGCAGAATCACGGAGGGAGGGGGGTTTGGCAGCCAGTTAGCTCAAGATACACGGGTTTTGCTTGTAGACGCAGAATGCATGCAGAATACACAAATAAACCAGGGGGGGGAAACCAGTGCAGAGGGAATGCGTGCGACTGCAAAGTCAACCGTTAAGGCTTGACTCCTCAGATTCTCTGGAGCAAGCTGTCAGCGCAGAAATGGCCATTAAATTCTCAGGGGGAGGAGAGAAAAAGAAAAAAGACAGGCCATTTTCTTCATGGCCTGGCAAGAGCTTTAGCTATTAGCTCTGTTCAGATGTTATCTCAAGGGGTTCTCAACGTGGTGCCCATAAGCGCACCCACCCACACCTTTCCTGGTGCCCACCAAGTCTTTTTGGAAAGTGGTTGGGGCAAGGTGGGGCTTTGCCCAGCAAGCCTTCTGACTGGCCACTGGGGACCTCGTTAGCTGTACAGATTTTTGAAAATGTTGCTTCAGCAGTAGCTGTCGCCACATCACAAGGATAGTCATGGTACAACTGAAGGTGTAGGCAAGAAAATATTTCTAAACAATTTGTTTATTTTAAAAGGCTTCCTGATAAACAGAGCTTCTGCCTGAAATGTTGAAGAGTTATTATTAGAGTTATGTG
This sequence comes from Gekko japonicus, assembly GCF_001447785.1. Lineage (NCBI taxonomy): Eukaryota > Metazoa > Chordata > Lepidosauria > Squamata > Gekkonidae > Gekko > Gekko japonicus. The sequence continues at coordinate 32,098 of NW_015174983.1, read as the reverse complement.
TGCTCTCACTGCCTGTGATTTTGTGGTTGGCTCCGCCTCTTCTGGCAGCCATTTTGTGGGTGGCCATGCCTCCTGTGGCAGCCATTTTGTGGGTGGCTCTACTTTCCGTCACAGCCATTTTGAAGTTCCACCACCACCTTGTGTCAGAATTCCAAATGTGCCCAGAGGAGTACAAAGGCTGGGGACTCCTGCACCACCTTGAATCACCACACGCAAGCCAGGCTGTCATCCTTGGCCTCCAAGGTGCCATCCAATGTCCACCACCTCCCACCAGTTTCATTGAACTCCATCTCTTTTTATCCATTACATTTTTATTCCATCTCGCTCCCAAAAAGGCCAGGGCAATGTTCAGAGTGCATGCCTCCTCTCCCCTTTACCTTCACAACAACCTTGAGAGGTGGGCAAGTATGAAAGAGAATGACATGTTCAAAGTCACTCAGCAAACTTTATGGCTGAGTGGGGACTTGGGCTCCTCCCCTCCAGTTCCATGGTGGTGGAAAGTGCCATCGAGTCACAGCTGACTTATAGCGACCCCACAGGGTGTTGAAGGCAAGGGACATTCAGAGGCGGTTCGCCATTGCCTGCCTCTGCATGGGAACCCTGGGCCTCCTCAGTGGCAGGCCCGTAGCTTCAGTGGGGCATCTTGGGGCTAGGCCCCCTGACTTACTGGCAAGGCCCCCCTGACTTCCCATCCAGCCCAGGGCCCTCGAACGGTGGCAGGTGCAAGGAAGGAGCCAGGTATTCCTTTAATTTGATTAACCAGTGCCCCCTAAGAAATATAAATACCCCCCAACTTAAAAAATCCCGGCTATGGGCCTGCTCAGTGGTCTCCCATCCAAGTACTAACCAGGGCCGACCCTGCTTAGCTTCTGAGATTTGGCAAGATCAGGCTAGTCTGGGTCATCTCAGCCAGGCCCCCCCCCCACTACTAGTTTATGTTACACTACTACCCCTGCAGTGTACTGGCTCACCTCCACCATCCCAGGCTCTGCCCTGTGAGATGCCACCTCTAAGCTCTGAGGCTCCTCCTTCACAATTTTCTGAGTCCACCAGTGGAAACTTTAACTGGATGGTGCTCTTCAGGGCACGACTGATTCACCGTCAGAACATTTCTGCTTCTCTTTCATCACTCGTCTGCAAATTAAACTGTCACATGCTTTGCTGATGTCTATTAAATGGGGGGAGGGGAAAGGTACATTCTTTCAAAAGTAATAAAAATCTGCATTTTTCCCCTGGTTGAAATATTTCTGAACAATTTTGTAAAAATTTTATCACTCCGCAATGGGCCTTGTGAAGAAATGCATCCCCCCCACCCCTTTGGAGCTTTGAATTGAGCAAATGCTTCAGTCTAAGTTTTATTTGTTTTTTCTCTGTGGGCACAGAACAGACAGGAAGGGAAGGAGGTCAGTTCAGTTCCTTTCCAGACAAATGCTAATAGGTCTAGACAATGGGATGGTCAAGCTCCCTCTCCTCCAAGCAGGGAACAGAGATATGGAGGAATTAAATACTAGAGAGGTCTTCAGGAAGGAAGATTCTAGAGACTTCAGGAAAAGCTTCACTGACCTGGCCTGACCTGGTCAGTGGGGGGGAAAGGAGAGGTGACAAAACACAGGGAAGAAAGGAGGAAGGTCTCTTTTGTGCTGGGTCCAGATAGAACTCATAACTGAGTTCTGGAAGAGGTGGCCATTAACCATGCGTTGGCCTGAGGAGCTGAAGGAAACTTCAAGGAAATGGCTACTCTGTAGAAATCTGTAACTTCCTTATCTAAGGAGCCTGACCTATATTTTAACATCTGATAGGGCATGTATAGAGAGAGGGGCAGAAGAACTGCGTTTCACCCATTGCTTTTGGATCCCTTGCTCAATCTGCTTTTCTTTTAAATAAATACTTTATAACTTTGGATGCTGGTAGTGGTTCTCTATTTTGAAAGGAGTGCCAGGAGGATGGAAGTCAGTTGGCAAGTGGCTATTCCTCCAGGGGCGCACAAGGCCGTAAATGGTCCCCGTGGTAACCGGGCGCTGGGCAGCGGGAGACACAGCGGCAAGGCCTCAGAACTTGGAAAGGGAATGCTGGGAGCCCTGACTTTCCCAATGGGCAATTCCTACAAAGGTCAGGGGGTGGTGGCAGTGCTTACCAGAGAAGAAGAAGAAGAGATTGGATTTATATCCCACCCTTCACTACCCAAAGGTGTCTCAGACTGGCTTATAAACTCCTTCCCCTTCCCCTCCCCACAACAGACACCCTGTGAGGTAGGTGGGGCCAAGAGAGCTCTTGACAGAAACGGCTCTTTTTCAAGAACAGCTCTTATCAGAACTATGGCTTGCCCAAGGTCATCCAGCAGGTGCAAGTGGAGGAGTGGGGAATCAAACCCGGTTCACCCAGATTAAAGTCCCAGATTAACGATGACACCAAACTGTAGAGAGAGAGAAAAGCCCCCCCCAGGTGTTGGGAAAACCTTAGAGGGCAGGCCAGAGTGGGCCCATTCCGCCACAGGGCTCCTAAAAGGCGTATCACCGTGGGCTCGACAAGAGAGAAGCCCATTTGATAGGGAACGCTCTGAGCCACTGGAAGCATCTTCCCTCTCAGATGGGCATAAAAAGCTCAGCACCATCTGTGGAGATAAATCTGATCAGTTTATGGCATCTGGGGGGCGGAAGATAAAAAAAAGAATGCAGCACGCTCTAAGTGACTATTTTTATTAGGACCTTTAAATCAGATATCTTCTCGACGGCGGCTTGTTATTCAGGCCCCAAGAGGGTAATTTCAGTACACAAGTCAAGTCCTAAAAGGAAGAATGTGTCTTTCCAATGCAAATCCTGGCTTTGGAGACGAGTTGGTTTCTTTCTTCTAAAAACAGATGTCAGACAGGTTGGATGGGCTCACAATGACCTTGAGTGGGTGTCTGGATCTGCTCCCCATGAACGGAAGACGGGTCTTACTCCTCTGATGCAGCTCAGGAAATCAGATATGGAGGGAGGGAGGGGGGAGGGAGGGAGAGAAAACAAGCTTACGCCCATCTTTAAAGGGCTTTTTGGATATTTCAGGCAAGACTGGAATGACGCTGCATGATGACTTCCAGCTGCCCTGGAATCAGTACAACTCATGCTTCGTCCAGACAACACTGGCAAAGAGCATCGTTGCAAAATGTCAAATGCCGTGTGTCACAACATGTTATGGAAAACTTGATGTCAGGAGTCTCATTGTTTGGTGTTTCTCCACAAGCAGCCCTGCTGGTACACAGTCTAACCTTTTAACTGGAAGATCCTTTGTAGGCTGAAATAATGTACCATCTAATATGCTTCTTCTTCCAGCACATGAAATTCTTGCCAGGGGATGGGGTACCCACACATACATCAAAGGACCATCAGCTCCATTGTGGCCCTGTCTGACAATTCGGATCATCCGCAGAAATCCTGGCCTAGGTGCAAATCCAGTAGTAGCACCTTAGAGACTAAGGGTGCGGTCACACGGTCCTTTTGATCGGGGTTCGCCGCTGTTCCCTCTCGCGTTTAAATTTTCCATTCACATGTGCCAATCCGCTTCCCGTGCCGAAGCAGGCTCTCTCCCGCAATGGTTCCGGGTTTTCCTGCCCTCGGGAAAATCAAGTATTTTCCTGGCGCTCTGAATGCGCCATTTCGCCCATCTGGACAGCCATCTTTCGGGCCGTTTGACCGTTCTTTGTGCAATTTTTTTTTAAACCTTCCGGCTTTGAGCGCTTGCGTAAACAAGCGCTCATCCTGCTTGGAGAAAAGTCCTGCCCGCCCCAGGAGTGAAGCTGCAGCAGGCAGCAGGAGGTGGAAGTTGTTCGGGGGAAGATGGGGGGAGAGAAGTGCCGGGCCGGCTTGCAGGCGAGCGGGCGGCGGACCTGTGCGTCAAGCTGGGCCGTCCCTTGGCTGGAGGAGGAGGCGGCGGTGGAGGCGGGGAGTGCGACTTACAGGCCTGGAGGCGGGAACGAGAGGCGGGGGCTC
>NW_015174983.1:14455-24205 GCF_001447785.1 Gekko japonicus | reverse complement strand
GGCCACGGTCATACAAGGGAAAACTCTATGGTTTTCCCTTGTACGGCCGTGGCCCCGCCCCCAGTGTGCCTGGCGTCCTCCCGTCACTTCCGGGTGACGTGCGTGCGGCTCCCGGCGAAGATAGACCTGGCAACCCTATATGAACTCTCGTGTGCACACAAAAGCTCCTACCTTGAATAACCCTTTGTTGGTCTTAAAGGTGCCACTGGACTCTAGTTTTGTTCCTATGAAGAGTTACTCTAGTCTAAGCCTAAGGTTCCTGGGGTTTGGGGAGGGGAGGGACCTCAGCGGGGAACCCTGCCATAGAGTCCACCCTCCAAACCGGCCATTTTCTCTTGGGGAACTGATCTCTGTAGTCTGGAGACCAAATGGTATCCTGGGAAATCGTCAGGCCCCACTCGGAGGTTGCCAGCACTACCTAAGCCTACCATGGACTCAAACCAGAGTAAATCTGCCAAGAATTGTACAATGGGCTGGGAGAAACTCAGTGGCCTCGAAGCATCCGATGAGATCCCGAAAGAAAAGATTCAAACATGGGGCCTGGAGTTCTCCAGAAATTAAAACTGGTCTCCAGACTACAGAGATAAGTTATTGTGGAGGGAATGACATCTTCAAAGGAAAAACTCTATGTCATGTAGGGTTGCCAGCTTCCAGTTGATGGCTGGAGATCTGCTATTACAACTGATCTCCAGGTGACAGAAATCGGTTGTCAGACTCGGGCCTTTGACCAACTGTACCTGTTGTATTTCTACCCAGTACGTTTATGCTTTTCATTTCCCTTTTATTTTATTTTTATTTATTTAGATTTATATCTAAATCTTTTTTATATCTAAATTTTATATCTAAAATTTATTTAGATTTATATCTAAATCTTTGCTCCCTGCACCCAACCGTTTGTTATTCCTGCACCCTTATCGCTTGCCCTTGCCTGCCATTGCATTCCTGAGGGTGTGTGTGTGAGTGTCTGTAGAATTTTAGGCTGAGGGGGGGGGGTGTGAGTACCTGTAGAATTTTAGGGAGGCTAGCTTCGGTAACTTTTACATGGTGCCTCAAAGACATCTTTCACACGGGAAGTGTCCTTGAAGTAAAGTCTGGGCTTGGCTAGTCGTTGACCGTATATCTTTCATGGTCTTTGTAGTATCGCTGACATGACATGTATGAATGGAATTTTGGGATTGTGATTACATGTGGCTTTCCCACCTTGGCTCCTCAGTCCTGACAAAGAGTCTGAACCCATAGCATCTCAAATCTCCAAATAAACCTTTCTCTGCAGAAATTGTGTGTGGGGAGTGATTTGACTGGGAACCTGACATCCGTTCACCTAGAGAAAATGGCTACCTTGGACGGTGGACTCTATGGCATTATACCCAGGGGTCATTTCGTAGAAAAAGAGGTGCAGGAGCTCATTAGCATAACTTATTAGCTAAACTTATTTGCATATGCCACACTCCCTGACATCACCGGAAGTGTGTCAGAAGGCAACACCCACCACTCAGGCTCCACTGGACTGTTTTGGACTGCTAGCTATTGGCGGGGGGGGGTGTGTGGGTCTGCCTGCACACAGGGGGGGGGAGCTTGTACCTGAATAAAACTTGGTCTTAAAGGTGCCACTGGACTGTTTTGGATTGCTAGCTATGGGGGGGGGACTGCAGATCTGCCCTCACAGAGGAGGGAGAGCTTGTACCTGAAGGCGGACCGGGGGGGGGGGCTCTGCAACTTACCTGGCTGCTTCTTGCTCCTTGTGGCCCGACTGCTGGGAGCAGGGGGCAGGGCTTGTTGCATGTGCCCGCCCCCTGGGCTCCTTACTGCCGGAGCTCTGCTCCTGTGCGCTCCCACAGGAAATGACCCCTGATTATACCCAATTGAAGTCCCTTCCCAAACCCCGCCCTCCTTGGGCTCCACCCCCAAAATCTCCAGGTATTTCCCAACCCAGAGCTGGCAACCATAAAAACACCACATTTTCGCTAAGCTTCCTGTCCTCCATAACTCTGCCATCAGTCGCCAGGCACCACCCCCAGATCTGCAGGGATTTCAAAACCCAGAGGAGGCAACCCTGCTGGGGGCATCCTGATTTCTCAGCCTTAATGTCCTCTCCCTCATTTATCTCATACTCACTCTATAAGAGCGGGTAGTTGGTGGCAAGAAGACTAGAATCCTAGAGTGGCAAGGGCAACCCAAAACAGAGTTATGACCTTCTAAGTCCATGGAAGCCAAATGAGCTGAGAAGAATATAACTCTGCTTAGGACTGCACTGTTAAGCACTCTTTAAAAGCACCACGTCAATCCTAATTATTATTAGAAATTTAGTCTCCTCGGTAACTTATAATAAATTATAAGAGCCCTCCCCAGACCAGATGTGCACCACTACCAGGTGACTGGGGAAATTGGTGAGTAAGCAAAACAACAGTTCCGTAAGGAAAAATCCAGTCGGGCTGTAGAATGTCTAGATTAGACTTGAGTAGAAAGGACTATACATTGTGACACACACGGGGCATCTCTGTGCCGACTATGCCCACCTCATTGGCCTGCCTCATTGGCTGTTAGGGCAGGAAATGGCCAAGATGTCCGCCTCAGACACAACATAAGAACATAAGAACATAAGAGATGCCAATGTTGGATCAGTCCAACACTCTGTATCACACAGTGGCCAGAAATACCAGTGCCATCAGGAGGTCCCCCAGTGGGGCCAGGACATTAGAAGCCCTCCCCCTGTTGACCCCCCCCCCCAAGCACCAAGATGACAGAGCATCACTTGCCCCAGAGTCCCTATCTATACCTTGTGGCTAATAGCCACTGATGGACCTCTGCTCCATATGCTTATCTAATTCCCTTTTGAAGCCATCCATGCTTGTAGCCGCCACCACTTCCTGTGGCAGTGAATTCCATGTGTTAATCACTCTTTGGGTGAAGAAGTACTTCCTTTTATCCGTTCTAAACCGACCGCTCAGCAATTTCATGGAGTGCCCACGAGTTCTTGCATTGTGAGAAAGGGAGAAAAGTACCTCTTTCTCTACTTGCTCTTTCCCATGCATAATCTTATAAACCTCAATCATGTTGTCGTTTCTCCAAGCTAAAGAACCCTAAGCGCCTTAACCTTTCCTCATAGGGAAAGTGTTCCAACCCTTTTATCATTCGAGTGGCCCTTTTCTGCACTTTTTCCAAAGCTATAATATCCTTTTTAAGGTGTGGTGACCAGAACTGCACACAGTATTCCAAATGAGGTCTCACCATTGATGTATATAGGGGCATTATGATATTGGCTGATCTGTTTTCATTCAATACCCTTCCTAATAATCCCCAGCATAGCATTGGCCTTCTTTATTGCAGTCACACACTGTCTCGACATTTTCAGTGAGTTATCTACTACAACTCCAAGATCTCTCTCTTGATCAGTCTCTGCCAGTTCAGACCCAGTTCAGACACAAGATGGCAACCTCGTTTTTCTCGTGCTGCATGGCTCCGCCCCCCCCCTTAATGCTTTACTGAGGATTTACAGCTTAGGTGGAAGCAAGCAGGCGTCTGGAGGGACCTTAAAGATGTATTCCAGAACAAAACATGGAGAGAAAATAAAATGGAATAGAATGTAGTGAGCGTTTAAAGTGCCACAAGACTCCTATTTCCTTTTGCCAGAACAAACTAATACGGGCACCTCTCCAGAATGATTACAGTTTAGTCACGCAACAGGGGGGGGGAAAGGGGGCTGATGGCACCATCCTAAGTGAAGCTGCCCCCTTCTGAATGAAATTGAAACCAGTGGGCTTAGAAGGACGTAGCTCCGCTTAGAAGGACGCTGTCAGAGTGGTACCCAATTGCAGCCAGGCTGTGCAAACGGCAAGATGAAAAGCCATTCCGGGTGCTTCTCTCGTGAGCGGCATAACTGACTAGAACAAATTTAAGAGATCCCAAATGCTCACCTGCAGTCTTGCCACGCTCGTAAAAATGTAATAAGCGCCGCCATAAAGCGATGTGCGATTTAATTTCTGATATTTAAAAGACACATTTACAAGGCTTTCACCCTGAGAGCGTTTGGAGAAGGACTCACAAAAACGTGAACAAATGAAACTCCTCCAGGGCCTCTCTTCCAGACTGCCTTTTTGGAAAGCCTTCCTCCGCAGAGCGGTTTTTCGGTTCGCATTTCATTAGTATCTCGATTCAATCTGCACTCCCAAGATTTACAGTGCAGCCCTGAGCAGAGTTATACCCTTCTAAGCCTGTGGAAGTCAACTGTGTAATTCTTCGCATTGCACTATTTGTTCGCTAACAACCGCAATCAGATTATTCCCTCATCAGAAGAATCTACTTTTTTGCCCTGAGCTACGAATCCTATTTAGATCCCCTGGCTGGAACAGATGGCAAATCCGGGAATCAGTGCCAAACCCGGGAATAAAGCACAACCTCCGGAACCTGAACTTCGACCACCTCAAAGGGTTCTACAACCATTCTGCATAAGGAGCCACTAGTAAGGATGCCAACTCTAGCCTGGCAAATTCCAGGAGACTTGGGGGAGGGTGGAGTCTATGGTGGGAGGACTTTATGGTATACCATAAAATCTGCCCTCTGAAGCTGCCATTTTCTCCAGGGGAAATTATCACTGTAGCCTGGAGATCAGTTGTAACTCTGGGAGGTCTCCAGGCCATGCCTGGAGTTTGGCAACCTTAGTTTAGTAGCTTAACGCAGACAAGGAGACGACACAAGGAAGAATCCTTAACATCTGGTTTTATCCTTCTTTCCTTCTTATAGCCCCTGTTCTACTTTCTGCACTGTCTGACTTCCTCTCTGTTCCACTGGGTTGCCAACTCCTGCTTATGAAACCTGGAGACTTGGAGGTGCAACCTGTAGAAGGCAAGAATTTCAGCAGAGTATGATGTTAAGCAGGGCTTTTTTTTGTAGAAAAAGCCCAGCAGGAACTTATTAGCCTATTAGGCCACACCCCTGACAGCACAGCACATTAACATATTAGGCCACACCCCTGACAGCACAGCACATTAACATATTAGGCCACACCCCCATGCTATCAGAAGTGTGGTCATCCAGCCACACCCACCTTTTGCTTCTTATTCTGTTTACCTTGTTTGTGGTCAAAACCCAGGGCTTTTTTTGTGGCAGGAACTCCTTTGCATGCTAGGCCACACACCCCTAATGTAGCCAATCCTAATGCGTTTCTGCTGTTGGGTGTGGCCTATTATGCTAATGAGTTCCTGCTGGGCGTGGCCAACTTGGGAGCCAGCCGGAACTCCGTTCCTGTGCGTTCCTGCCCAAAAATAGCCCTGATGTTAAGGAGTCCACCCTCCAACACAGCCATTTTCTCTGTCACCTGGAGATCACCAGTTACCACCTGGAGGATGGCAAGCCTATCTCTGCTTTTCCGCTGGTCTCGGGAGGCCTGTCTGCCAAGCAACAGACTACAGTGTCTCCAACAAGACACACTTCTAAATGTCAACAATGGAACAACTTGCAAAACAGCTACTCAAGCACAACACCCAGCCGCCACCGAGAGCCAGCAGCGGGGTCATGTAGTTGCCGGGTTTAAATAGAGCCACACGATCTGAATGATCCTGGCCTCCATTACTGGCCATAACTCTGCAATCGCCTCCACCCAAATATAAAAACATTAAGTTTTTTTTTTAAAGGGGGATAGTGCCAGATGAATATTGATTCCGGCCCCTATTTAACTTGTAACAACTAACCACGAGTTATAGCCCTGTCAAAAGACTTCCCTCCTGGTACCTGGCTTTATTCTAGGAGGATGGCCGGGTGAGCCGTCATGGTTAGGCTTGTGCCGGTTTTATTTAATATGGAGGATTAATAGGATGCTGCAAGAGGAGCTCAGCCTCCTATTTCTCTCCTCCCTCCGCCCCGGGAAGATGGAATTAAGACCTCTCGAGCAGCCGATGTCTTTATGGGTGAAATACGGACCTCACTGAAGCCCGAATTCCCCTGGACTTTTGATGGGGGTCAGGATGTCGCTTTATATCAGTTCTACAGCTCCAGCGAGGCAGAGAATCTGAGCGTGATCATTCTTTTTATTGGGCAGAGAGGGAGGACAAACAAGGGAGGGAGGGAGGTCTCTTTTCCAGGCTTCCCTTGCCCTGGTGGTGCAGCCCGACGCCACAGAGGCATGCACAGCGGAGGACAACGAGCAACAGCAATGGAAAACATCTTCACCCATCAGACCCCCCCCACACACAGAAATATTATAGTTACAGATACACACAGACAGCCACAGTGATGTGGGGAGAGGAAGAATTATGTGTGATGTCTGGAGGTTCTCGAAGGAAGTGGGAGGGGGATAAAAATGTAATAAGCAAACAGAGACATGCGTTGAACACATAGCCATAAACACGCACAGAGACACATTTCCCTCACATACAATCACATTCTTTTTCCAGACTACTGCAGGGAGGGTGCTACATAGAATTACCACAGAAGTCCTCACTGTGACATTGGGACTATTCCTGCCTCACATACGCACGTTATAGAATCACAAAATAGGCAACCCCAGTTTCTCCCACCAGCCCCAATCCAGGGGCGAAATGATGGGACCGGCCCACTGCTTGGAGCTAAATGTCAGGTTCCACAGCCAGCAATCGAGTACACGCTTATCAGAAAAGTTATACTTTATTGCAGATCTATAGATGCATGAACAAAGTCACTGTTAAGAATGGCGTCTCCCCTACAAGCATAATGGGATACAGGGTATTCGTAATTCCCAGCGCCGGCAGGGGAAATCAACGCCGAGCACCAGCGCACACGATAGAGGGAACTGGACTCTGAAGATAGCCTCCAGCTCTGATGCTCTAGCCCTCGTCTCTATGGCTTCCTTAGCCAGGCTTCCTTAGCCATAGAGATTTGGAGGGGTGACATTCTAGAGCGTCACAATCCGGCCGCCATTTTGTCCCCCGCCACCCGATTCCTACAAAGCAGGTGTGGGTATTGCAAATCAGGGGGAACCCCGCCCCCCAGCGGGGGTTTGGTAACCCTAGGACCAGCAATGGTTAAAGGGGGGGGGGACGTAAGAAAGCAAGTTGTGGTGCCTTCTGCCCCTTGGTCTCCACTTTCTAACAAGGGGGGTGGCCAGTAGGCAAAAAGAAAGGGAGGGGGGATGTAATTTCAAACACAACTGCCAGACCCTCCAATCACCCATGAGTAGAATTTAAAGTATGGTTTAATTCGACAAGGAGGCAGGGGTCATTTCCTGTGGGAGCGCACAGGAGCGGAGTTCCGGCAGTAAGGAGCCCAGGGGGCGGGCCCATGCAACAAGCCCCACCCCCTGCTCCCAGCAGCCCTCAGTTCGGCCACGAGGAGCAAGAAGCAGCCAGGTAAGCTGCAGAGCTGCCCCCCTTCAGGTACAAGCTCTCCCTCCACTGTGAGGGCAGATCTGCACATTCCCCCACCCCAACAGCTATAGCTAGCAATCCAAAACAGTCCAGTGGCGCCTGAACGGTGGGTGTTTCCTTCTGACACACTTCCGGTGATGTCAGGAGGTGAGGCATATGCAAACAAGTTATGCTAATAAGTTATGCTAATGAGCTCCTGCACCTCTTTTTCTACAAAATGACCCCTGCAAGGAGGGATGGGGAATCAAAATAGGACGAGGACACCCATATATAAGGTCTACCAGATGTCCTCTTTTTTTGGCGTCCGTCCTCTTTTGGGCTCTTAAAAAAAAAAAACTGATGAAAATATCCCCTTTTTGGGTTGGAAGGCTGGGAATATTACTTAGAAGCATTTATCACAGCTTAAATAGTTTGGGTATTTAAAACGAGATTTGTCATCGTGATCATTTGTTTGAAGGAGACTGTTGGGAAATATAGCCTCTGTTTTTCCTTTTCAAAACATGGTAATCCTACACATATACAAAACAAACTCTGAGAAAACAACTTAAAGTCAGGACCAAAGAGGAGATTGGAGGGTTTTTTACTGTCCCTCTGAGGCCTTCTGCAAGTCTCTCACACACTCAGTGGCTCTCTGGTGGGGGTGAGGGGACTGCTGCTCCTCTTGGTGCCGGAGATCTCTTCCAAGTCGGGTTGCAAACCTCCAGGTGGGGCCTGGAGATATCCTGGAATTCCAGCTGATCTCCAGGTGGCAGAGATCAGTTCGCCCAGGGGAAATGGCTGCTTTGGAAGGGGGACCCTACGGTATTATACCCTGCTGAGGCCCCTCCCCTCCCCAAACACCGCCTTCTGACTCCACCCCCAGATCTCCAGGAATTTCCCAACCCAGAGCTGGCAACCCAACTTTCGGGGTTCCTTCTGAGGTTATTCTGTTCTCTGCACTGGAACCCAGATGGCTCCTCTCTCCCTTTCCCCCTCAGGACCGACCTCTTGGGGACAAAATCACCTAACCCCCCCCCCAACTCCAACAGAAGGCCAAACCCATAGAATTACACAGACATTCACACAACACACATGTTCAGGTTCTTACATCGCGGCTGTCTTTCTGTGCCTCCCCCCCACGAAAGTTGGTGAAAGGGTTGGGGAACACCCTTCTCTGCTTCACCTGACACACACACACACACCTGGGCCTTTCCACCGAGTGCCTGTCGCTCCCTTTGCCATTTTTATCAGGTCCTCAGAGATGGCCTTCTCAGGAAGACACTACAGCCACCCCACATGGGCCGCTTAGACCTAGGGTTGCCATCACAACAACACGGATAAGCTCTTCTGGAGGAAATGGCTGCTTTGGAGCGTGGTCTCTGTGGTACCAGACCCCACTGAGGGCCCTCCAGAGAGCCAGTTTGGTTTGGTGTAGTGGTTAGGAGCACGGACTCTAATCTGGGAGAACCAGGTTTGATTCCCCACTCCTCCACATGCAGCTGCTGGTGTGACCTTGGGTCAGTTACAAGTTCTCTCAGAGCAGTTCTCTCAAGGGCAGTTCTCTCAGCCCCACTGTTGTGGGGAGGGGGAGGGAAAGGGATTGTAAACCCCTCTTGAGACGTCTTTGGGCAGTGAAGGGTGGGATATAAATCCAATCTCCTCTCCTCCTCCTCTTTCTTCTTCCTCCCCTCCCCAGAACAACCCCCCATGCTCCACCCCCAAATCTTCAGGAATGGCCCAACCAGACTGATGTTTGTGAAGGAGGAGTCTTCACTTGGGCTGGAGAGTTCGTTCTCACTGGGGTGACAGATATGCCTCTGGATTGTTCCACTTCAGATAGCAGTTAGTGGCTCATACAGTTTAAGGTCCCTCCAGTCCTGTAGCCAGGAGTTTTCAAGTCAGGGGGCATTTAAATTCCTTAGGGGGCACTGGCTAATCGAATTAAAAGTAATTTAGGCCCCTGCCACACGGCAGGGGATAAGTCGCTCAAAGCGCGGCTTTTAAAAGGCGCGCCAAAGTTGAGACGCCGCAGCGGGATCCCACGATCCCCTGGGCCGCGGCGCCTTTTCTCCCCAGCACGATCAGATGCCGGGGAGAAAACACAGTTCAGACAGAGAGCCTGCCGAACTGCGCATGTCGGAACATGCGCAGTTCGGCTAGGAGCCGGGGATGAGCCGGCGCAAAAACGCGCCGGCGATCCGACGGCCCGGCTTGCGGCGCTTCAATCAGAAGAACCACCAGGTTAGGTGGTTCTTTTTGGTGCGGGGTTTCGGCTGGGAGAGACGGATCGGAGACGGCCAGGCAACGATTTCCAGATGTTGCCGTGGGATCGTGCCCGTTTGATCCACCCCAGTTCTGTCTCGCTCCCGGACCAAACCCCCTCGTATGAACAGGACCATTATTCAGTTTCTGGAGGAAATAGAGAGGTGCTTTC
>NW_015174983.1:8503-14444 GCF_001447785.1 Gekko japonicus | reverse complement strand
TTCGCTAGATGTTATGGCAGGTGTTTTTACTCCCTGCGCCACCGCTCCCCACAACTTGGCAACCCTACTCCCCAGTCTCCCCCTCTAAATTGCCAGGAATTTCCAAAGCTGACACTGCCCTACTCTCCAGGCAAAGGGCCTTTCCAGTCCCTGCGTGGATTAGCAGGTGGGCAGGGGATGCCATCGCCAGAACTCTTGGCTTGGAAGAGATCCCTGGATCTAAGCAAGGATGAAGCTGATTAGGCAGGGGAGTGACAACTGAGGCATGGGTCACCAGGCGATATGAGAACTGTGGATCCCACAACAGCTGGAGGTGGACTGAGAGTATTTATAGGAACCAGTGCTTGCAGCTGTAACAGTGGCTTGGAGCCTGCAAGCACTTACAGATGGGACCCTGTCTAGAATCCTGCGAAGCCTCACAGTGGATCTTGGTCGGCTGAGGCCTCACAGGCAGGCCCTGGGTGGTCAGCTGGAGGCTCCACTGTTGGAGCTGAGCTTCTGTCCAGGTTTTCCGTCTCCTCCATTCCTGTGGTTCTGTGGGGTATTGTAGGATCCGTGGCAATAAGCGGCTCCACCTATCGGCTTCCTCAGCAGCCCCGGTCTCTGCCTCCATCTCCTCTCCACAGGCCATCTGGGTTTCTAGCCCAGCAGCCATAGGTGGAGGCAGTCTTCTGATCGGTCCCAGGAGCGGCAGGGCTCCACGGGGTTGGCCAACACGGTATCCTTGTCCTCCAAAGAGAACTCCTCAGACCGAACCCAGACAGAGCTCCTGCCAAGCCCAGGCAAGGTCTGTTTGGTCTCTCGGGGACTCCGACTAAGGTTGCTGACCTCCAGGTGAAGCCTGGAGATCTCCTGGAATTGCAACGGATGTCCAGACCCGTGTTCCCCCTAAGCTGAGTTAGTGTGAGCTAGCTCACAGGTTTTAGCCTCCATCTCGCACATTTTTGTCTTAGCTCAGGAAGGAGGGCTCCAGAGCAGACTAATTTCTGCAGTAGCCAAATTGCTCGCTCACAACTTTAATGCCAGTCGCTCACAAAGTAGAATTTTTGCTCACACAACTCCACAGCTTAGAGGGAGCTTTGGTCCAGACTAGAGAGATCTGTTCCCCTGGAGAAAATAGCCACATTGGAGGGTGGACTCTATGGCCTCGTTCCTTACTTAGGTCCCTCCCCTCTCCAAACCCTCCTCTGCCCACCCCAAGCTCCACCCCCAAATTTCCAGGCATTTTCCAACCTGGAGTTGGCAACCCGAACTGCAAACCACCCAGACGCTATGAATTGCCTACATGGAAGAGGAGGGAGTTATTTGGGAAGAAATCATTCTCATCTGAACATCAGACACTGCTGTTCCTGGAACACACTAACCGGAGCCTCAACGCTCCTGACAGGCTACACCAGATGGTAACTCCCCCACATCTGCCTTTCTGGCTTTGTGCTAACGTAACCCTCTCCAAAAAAGAAAAAGAATACCTAGATGCAGGCTACTTTAAAAATCGTGGGACGAACACCTGAAAATGTGCACTGTCCCCCACCCCCTTTTCCGGAAAAGTCAGAATTTCACTCATCCCACTATATTTCTAAATATGGAAACAAACTGAGAAGCCTACTTCAAGACATTCCTCGGGTTTCACTGCCAGGAGGCATCTTAAAATTTCCTGAAAAGGTTGGCAGCAAGAAACCTTCCTCCCCCCACCTAATTAATGCATGCCACAGAGCCAGGCATCAGGGCCAAATCTCATTAGCTCCAATTGCACCTAAATGTGTCGATACCACTATGCAAATTAAGCAGCGCACTGCCTTACGTGGAAACCGCTGACAGGAATAGCCCCGTTATAAATAGGAATTCCTCTCGGATCTTGCAAACACTGCACGTCTCAAAAGTTTTGAGGGAAAACAAATGCCTGAAGAAACCAACAGGACCCAACGTGTTGCTGCAACACGTTTTACTGGGAGGACGACTGTCTCATTGTGGCCTGAAATCTAGAAGCCATTTAAAAAGCAGGCAAGGAGAAGCTTTCTGAGAACAAGAGGGGAACTCTGGGAATGTATCAGTGTGCAATTGCAATAAAAAAGGCCAACCCTATGCTGGGGATTATTAGGAAGGAAATTGAAAACAAATCAGCCAATATCATAATGCCCCTGTATAAATCAATGGTGCAACCTCATTTGGAGTACTGTGTACAGTTCTGGTCACCACACCTCAAAAAGGATATTATAGCATTGGGGAAAATGCAGAAAAGGGCAATTGGAATGATCAAAAGGTTGGAACACTTTCCCTATGAAGAAAGGTTGAAGCGCATGATCGAGGTTTATACGATTATGCATGGGATAGAGCAGGTAGAGAAAGAAAGTACTTTTCTCCCTTTCTCATAAGACAAGAACTCGTGGGCACAATGAAATTGCTGAGCAGTCTGGTTAGAACTGATAAAAGGAAGGACTTCTTCACCCAAAGAGTCATTAACACATGGAATTCACTGCCACAGGCGTGGTGGTGGCGGCTACAAGCATGGACAGCTTCAAGAGGGAATTAGATGAACCTATGGAGCAGAGGTCCATCAGTGGCTATAGCTACAAGGTGTAGATAGGAACTCTCAGTCTGGGGCAAGTGACACTCTGTATTCTTGGTGCTTGGGGGGGAGCAACAGTGGGAGGGCTTTTAGTGTCCTAGCCCCACTGCTGGACCTCCTGATGGCACCTGGTATTTCTGGCCACTGTGTGACAGAGTTTTGGACTAGATGGGCCATTGGCCTGATCCAACATTGGCTTCTCTTATGTTCTCATGTTGCCAGGTTAGGCTTTGGAAGGAGAACAAAATTCAGGCTCAGTAGCACCTTAAAGACCAACAACATTTCCCAAGGTGTAAGGTTTTGGGAGGCAACGGTGAAGCTGTATTTTGAAAGATCTGCACAGCCAATCAAACCTCTAATGGCCAATCAGAAACCCTGCTTGGCAAAAGCCCCGCCTGGCCCCACCCACTTCCTAAACACTTGGTGGGCACCAGAACAGGCATTGATGGGTACTGTGGCGCTCACGGGCACCACATTAGGGATTCCTGATATAGGTATGAATCTAGGAAGTTGCCTTTTTTGTCCCCGGCCCACACCTGGTGGAACTCTCTGCCGGAGAACGTCCGTGCCCTGCGGGATTTTTTACCTTTCTGCAGGGCACTTAAGGCAGAGATGTTCCGCCAGGCATTTGGTTGACGACAGCAAAGGGACAGTACACAGTCTGGCACTCTCATGCCCTCCATTCTCCACGAGCCCCGCCCCCCGGAGGTCTGTGAAATTTGAACTCCCCCCCCATCTTGGATCGACTAAATTATTCTGATGAATTACGGGTGCTATATGTTTTATGTATTTGTTCTTGGTTTTTAGCATTTAATTTCCTACTGCATGTCTTCTTCTGTTGTAAGCCGCCCTGAGCCTTGCTTGCAAGGAGGGGTGGCCTAAAAATCCAAATCTTCTCTCCTTATATATAATTGAGTAGTGAGGTGGCACTTTCCAGCTCTCCCATTGGCTGTGCAATGCACTCAATTAGCCATTGGCCCATCAGCTGCCACTCAAGAGTACTCAAGTGTCATTGGCCGGGTGCTGGGTCTGCTCCTCTTCCCGCCTCAGCCACTGCTCCCTGTCACAATTACTGGCAAACAGCTGTCTCTCCCGACAAAGACACTCCTCCTGCTTGGCTCCTCTTTGGAACTAACTTTTCTCTCAGTTGCTGCTGGTAGAAGGAGATAGAGTTGCCAACTCCAGGTTGGGAAATTCCTGGAGACTCGAGGGGTGGAGCCTGGTGGGGTTTGAGGAGGGGTGGGACCTCAGGCATAGACTCCACCCTCCAAACCAGCCATTTCCTCCTGGGGAACCATTGTTGCCAATCTCCAGGTGAGGGGTGGAGATCACTCAAAATTACAACTCCTCTTCAGGTAGCAGAGATCAGTTCCTCTGGAGAAAATGGTGGACTCTGTGTCATTATACACTGCTGAAGTCACCACAGCAAATTGATGCTGAGTGCCCAAGGCTAGGGCACTCTCCCAGAGCCTCTTTCTAGAGCTCGTTGTATTTATTTCCACAATGCGCCTTATTCCAAGTAAGTAAGTAAATAAGTAAATAAAATCATACCAAGCTCATAAAAGACCATTGGGCTCAATATGGACTTCTCTGCATGGCAGCATCTTTCCAGGGTCCAGAGAAAGGTCCCGCACTTGCAGCTTGAGATCCTTTAACTGGAGTTGCCCGGGACTGAACCCAGGACCCTCTGAATGCAAAACCACTGCTCTACCATTAAGCCATGGCACCTTCTGCACTCAGTGTTAGTGTTTCACTAAAAGTGAGTGCATGAGGATTCAAGGCTTCCTGGAAGCAATACTGCCTTGATCAGGAAATCCTCACCAGGATTTTTCTCACTGTGTCTGGTGGTGGGTTGTGCCACTGAGTTACGTCTGCAGGTGGAGGGTTGAGTAACTGAAGGCTATTATTTGCTTTTATTCTATAGCAAACAAGCCTCACTGCACACAGCAAGCTAGCTCATCAGCAGTACTGGCTTTCTATATGCAAGCAGTTTGCTGGTGTTGTTTTTTTGAATGGGGGAGCCTTCAGTCGTAAGCAGTACAGCCAAGATACCCCTGTAATCCCTCAATGAGAATTTGGCTTGTGTGTACTTGTGTTTCCACATGCTGGGGAGAAGTTATCATAGAAGCATTTGACAAGAGCATTATACAACTTTGAAGCGGGATACGAACTGCCTTAAGTTATAGGCTCTGTGAACATTAAATCTCTCTAATAATTTCCTACATAAAATTTAAATAGGTCAGGAAAGCAGTTAAACCTCCCCCTCTGTTGTGGGGTGAATGAAAAGCAAGCCAGCATCTTCTCCTTCCTTCCCAATCCCCTTGGACAAGAGGAATAGGAATATTTCTCCAAAGAAATATCAGACTATTTCACCTTCTTGATCTTGATTCAAAAATCCTCAACATGCTGCAAACCAATAATGTTGTTCCCATGTGTGAAAAATGTGCCCGGACTGCAGGGTTATCAAATGGGGTGGGGGGGAGGAGAAAGTCTGTCCCACCCAGGTAGAAGAGCTCAATCTGGGTAACAGCTTCTGTCAGGGCCTCTTGCCATCACTGGGAGCTAGGCTGGTAGTAAGTCATGAGTAAGTCATGAGTCATGAGCTTGTATGGACCCAACTGAACTGCCTCTGCTATCAGCCCCAGTGGGTACCAATCAGAGCAGGGTTGCCAGCTCCAATTTGAGAAATTCCTGGAGATTTGGGGGTAGAACCTAGCGAAGGCAGGATTTGGGGAGGGGAGGGACATCGGCATGGTAGAATGCCATAGAGCCTATCTTCCAAAGCTGCCACCTTCTCCTGGGGAATTGATCTCTCAACCCTTTCGCATTATCACTTTCCTCACTTGCGTGTCCCTACGGTGTCATTCCTTTTCTTTTCCACATGTGTTTTGCTCCCTCTAGTGGTTGATTCGATATTACATTGTTGTATGTCTAGCTTATAGAATCATAGAGTTGGAAGGGGCCATACAGTCCATCTAGTCCAACCCCCTGCCCAATGCAGGACCAGCCTAAAGCATCTCTGACAAATATTCACCCAGCCTCTTCTTGAAAGCTGTCAGTGAAGGGGAGCTCACCATCTCTCTAGGCAGCTGATTCCACCTTTGAACTACTCCGACAGAGAAAAAGTTTTCCTGATATCCAGCTGATACCTTTCTGCATGTAATTTAAAATCATCGCTTCGGGTCCTATCTGCTGCCAACTAGCCCAGCTTAAAAACATGCAGCTTAAATCTGAGAGGAGACATGCTGGACATGCAGAGGTGTAATATAAAATTGACCACTAGAGGGAGCAAAACATGCAGAAAATAAAAAATAAAAGCAAAGCAACGGGGACACAAGTGAGGTAAATGAGAATGAAGAAGAAGCCTCTGTCATC
>NW_015174983.1:0-6215 GCF_001447785.1 Gekko japonicus | reverse complement strand
GGGTTTGATTCCCCACTCCTCCACTTGCACCTGCTGATGTGACCTTGGGTCAGTCACAAGCTCTGGCACAGCTGTCCTTGAAAAAGAACAGTTTGTGTCAGAGTTCTCTCAGCCCCACCTACCTCATAGGGTGTCTGTTGTGGGGAGGGGAAGGGAAAGGAGTTTGTAAGCTGCTCTGAGACTCCAAGTGAAGGGCGGGGTATAAATCCAATCTCTTATTATTATTATTATTATTAGAACTGCACTGTCATATCGGATCGCCTCCATTGAATTAATCGGCAAAGAACACTTACGCTGCATTTCTTGCGAAGGACAGATTGGAGACTTGTGCATTTGCACACATGCTAGGCAACGTTCTGGGAATATCAGGAACTCAGGCTTTGGCCATGACAGATGGTGTTGCACAACAACATGTTAGCATTCATGGTGGTCAGGAGGAGGAAGCCAAGGGCTTAGTTTCAAAATAAAGTACAAGTATTACTCCAAGAAGATAAGAGCAGTCCAACAGTCCCAGATCTTGGCAGCAGCTGGTAAGAGTTGCCAGAAAGGATTAGCCTAGCAAAAGGAGATATATGCGCTTGTTTGGCGATTTGGGCGGGGCTCTCAGGACATGTTGTGGCGTTTGCTACTCAATCTTTCTTGTTGCCGTCAAATTGCAACTGGCTTAGGGTAAGCCTTGTAGGGTTTTCGAGGCAAGAGCCAAACAGAGGTGGTTTGCCATTTGCCTGCCTCTGCGTAGCAACCCTAAATTTCCTTTGGGGGTCTCCCATCCAAGTGCTCACCAGAGCGGAGCCTCCTAAGCTCCTGAGATCTGACCAGATCAAGCTAGCCTGGGCCATCCAAGGCACTCACAATGAGCCATGCTGAAAGTATGCCTGCCGTTTTGTTCGAACTCCCCCTGCGACATGCAAGACAAGCTCCTTGTTGGATCACTGAAAGGTTCCCTGGTGAAGTCGCTCTCTTGCATCTGCTCAGTAGCCACTTGGAGACCACAGCTGCTTTTGCTCATTTTGAGAAATCATGTTGTTTACTAAAGAAAGGACAGTGTCCTCTGAGGTTATGGCTGTTAAGGTCATTAAATTGACTGACTTGAGTAAAGAATGAAATTGCTTGCTGTTCATCCCCTCTTTGCACCTTTAAATGACTAACATTGGCTAGCTTGCCTCCTCTTTGTGTCTGTGCAGTCAGCGGCATTTATTGGAGAAGTGACTGCAAGACCCAGTTGTGAGATTGGCTGGGTTCATGGGCAGTCATCAAAAGCAGTCACCAAAAGCATGAAGAGACAGTAATAGTAAGTCTCAGCTCAAAAATCTTGACCTGATTCTTTTTTCATTTTACTGTCTCCCCCTTTTAAAAATTGAGGTCACAACAGAGGGGAGGGGGAGTGGCAGCACGCAAGGGTAGTCAGGCAAAAAGCAGCCCTAGACATGCAAACAGACAAATCCAAATTCACTTGGGCAAATCCAAAGTGCTCGCTGAATTATCAACTCCCAACTCTCAATTGGCAGAGGGTGTTAAAGCATAAAGTTCCTCATCAAAAGCTCCTAAGTAAACTCGGTCATCATGGCATAAGAGGACAAGCATGCAAACAGACAAATCCAAATTCACTTGGGCAAATCCAAAGTGCTCGCTGAATTATCAACTCCCAACTCTCAATTGGCAGAGGGTGTTAAAGCATAAAGTTCCTCATCAAAAGCTCCTAAGTAAACTCGGTCATCATGGCATAAGAGGACAAGTCCTCTTGTGTATTAAAAACTGGTTAAGTAACAGGAAACTGAGAGTTTTCACAGTGGAAGGTGGTAGGCAGCAGGGTACCGCAGGGCTCGGTACTAGGCCCAGTGCTTTTTAACTTGTTCATTAATGATTTGGAGTTGGGAGTAAGCAGTGAAGTGACTAAGTTTGCGGATGACACTAAGTTGTTCAGGGCGGTGAGAGCCAAGGAGGACTATGAGGAACTCCAGCGGGATCTGCCAGGCGCTGGGTAAGTGGGTGACAACGTGGCAAATGAGGTTCAACATGGGCAAGTGCAAAATAATGCACATTGGACCCAAACATCCTAACTATAAATATACGCTCATGAGGTCCAAGGTTGTGGTAACTGACCAGGAGAGAGATCACTGAAGATGTTGACTCAGTGTGCGACTGCAATAAAAAGGGCAAATGCTATGCTGGGGATTATTAGGAAGGGAACTGAAAACAAATCAGCCAGTATCATCATGCTCCTGGAGTAATCTATGCTGCGGCCTCAATTGGAGTACTGAGTACAGTTCTGGTCACCGCACCTCGAAAAAGATGTTATAGCACTGGAAAAGGTGCAGAAAAGGGCTCCTAGAATGATTAAGGGGATGGAACGCCTTCCCTATGAAGAAAGCTTAAAGAGGTTAGGGCTCTTTAGCTTGGAAAAACGATGACTGAGGGGTGACATGATCGAGGTTTATAAGACTATGCATGGGATAGAGCAGGTCGAGAAAGAAGTACTTTTCTCCCTTTCTCACAATACAAGAACTCGTGAGCACTCCATGAAATTAATGAGCAGTAGGCTTAAAACAGATAAAAGGATGTACTTCTTCACCCAGAGAGTGATTAACACATGGAATTTTCTGCCGCAGGAACGGGTGGTGGCTACAAGCACTGACAGCTTCAAGAGGGGATTACATACTATAAAGTACTGAGACAACTTCAGATCACTAGCGGGACCCATGGCCCGCTTATATTCCCGTTCTTAACCACACCCAACACACACACACACACACACACACACCGTGATAGGTTTATTTACAAACAACTCCCACCGTTGGTTCCTTTTAGGATCCGGGCTGGCTGATTGGCTAGCTCTAGGATCCTCCGCTTCTATTGTCTTCGGATGCAAAGCTTAACCTGTCCGCATGGCCATGTGCGAGCCCAACCGTGTGTGCGGTCTCCCTTGGTACACAACAGATTTGTTGTTGTTGTTCAGTTGCACAGTCGAGTCCAACTCTTCGCGACCCCATGGACCAGCTCCCGCCAGGCCTTCCGGTCTTCCGCCGTCCTCTGAAGTTTGCTCAATTTCATGTTCGTTGCATCTGTGACACTGTCTAACCATCTCATCCTTTGCCGTCTCCTTCTTTGACCTTCAATCTTTCCCAGCATCAAGGTCTTCTCCAGTGAGTGCTCCCTTCTCATTTGGTGGCCAAAGTATTTGAGCTTCAGTTTCATTATCTGGCCTTCCAGGGAACAGTCAGGTTTGATTTCTTTTAGGATTGACTGATTTGATCTTCTTGCAGTCCAAGGGACTCTCAAGAGTCTTCTCCAGCACCATAGTTCAAAAGAATCTATTCTTCGGCGCTCAGCCTTCCTTATAGTCCAGCTCTCGCAGCCATACATGACTACTGGGAATACCATTGCTCTGACCATACGGACTTTTGTTGGCAGATACCTATATGGAGAAGTGGCCCATCAGTGGCTATTAGCTAGAAGGTATAGATAGAACACTACGTCTGGGGCAGTGATGTTCTATATTCTTGGTGCTTGGAGGCAAGAGTGGAAGGGTTTCTGGAGTTCTCCTCCCACTGGTGGACCTCCTGATAGCACCTGGGGTTTGGCCACTGTCTGACACAGAATGTTGGACTGAATGAACCACTGGCCTGATCCAACATGGCTTCCCTTATATTCTTATGTTCATAATCACAATCCATCTAGCCAGTGGAGATGGCTCAAAAGAAATAGGCTCAGACCCAAAAAATATCAGTTGGAAACAAATCAAAGCAAACATATTCTTGAGAGGAACAACAGTCCCAAGTTATGAAAAAAATCAGACTGTCTGATAACAGAATTACATTTCGCAACCCCTGTCATATTAGGCTACACCCTAGCAAATAATCAGCACAAATTTCGTGTCTGTGTGAAGTCCTGAGGAAGTACCAGGAAGTCTCAGTTGTAAGCCAACCCATGATGTGCTGTGGCTTCAGGAAAGCCATCATGCAACAGGAGTAGGAGCTACCCGTGACGCTCACCTTACAGTACAAAGTGATTTCAGCACACCATAATGCAGTTTTGGGCTTCCCAATTTTATCAGCATCCATTTTGCAGTTCTCACGTGCCACAAAACAATGTGGGATGACTGAAGACTGAAGCTAGCTTCACCCAGTGTTGCCTCAGCGCTAGGGTTGCCAAGTCTTACCTGCTGCTGGAGCGGGGGGCTCCCGGCTTGTTCCTGGAGCGCGCCGCAACCCCGTCACCCGGAAGTGACGCAACCACACCGGGCACTCTGGGGCCGGGGCCACGACTTCCCTCGTTTTCCCTCGGATGACTGTGGCCCCACCCCCAGCGTGCCCGGCGTGGTCGCGTCACTTCCGGGTGACGTGCACGTTGCGTACTTTGGGGGTGGGGTTCCCCCCAGGGCCTGACCCGCCGGCGGCAGGGAACAGGCCTCTGGGGCGGGGGTTTCCCCGCCCCCCGGGGGGACTTGGCAAGCCTACTCAGCGCTCTGTGTTTTCCTCCCACACAGCTCCCAAATTCCACTTCACTACTTGTCAGAATTTTTTTTTCTCCCAGGCTGAAGATTTGGCAGTTTCTGTCAGGTCTCAGCATTTATAATGGCCACAGACTATAAACTTACAACATATATATATATATACATTAGAACTAGAGACGGCCCAAAATCACTGGGTTTTTGCAAAAGCTGCTGGTAATGCCAAGGAAGTCTTCTCATGCCCGGCCCTACTTAGTTAAAATATTTCGATCTTGTATGAGGTGGCTAACAAAACAGTAAATAATATTTAAATGTTAAAATGTTGCGCTGGTGAAATTCAGATTGGGCTTCTGCGATCTGCTCTCTCCAGGTCTGCCCTTGAAGACTGTTTAGAAATGGCAATTTGTTCAAAATGCTGCAGTAAGACTGATGATGACTGATGCAAGCTACTGGGAACATACCTTGCTAGTTTCAATTGAGCTACCCTGGCTGGCTATTTGCTTGTAGTGACAATTCAGCATTTTGATCATTACTTTTAAATCAAGGGTCCCCGCCATGGTTGGCATGGCGCCTGCTGACCCCTTTCCTGGTCTCCGCCAAGTGTTTATAGAAAGTGGGCGGGGCCAGATGAAGCTTTTGCCCAGCAGATCTTCTTTTTTTTGACAAATATTTCTATTGGGTTTTTCACAATTATGTTTGCATCAATAATAATTTATAATTACTCATTCCATCACATTATCACCTTATACTACTAATAACCTGTTCTAAACACCGTCAGCACAGACAATTATAATTACATTTTCCTTCATATCCCCTGCCCAAAAATAGCCCTGATTACCACTATAAACAGGGTACCCTGATTATGCCCTTCCCAGGGCTCTTCACCTGGCACTCTGCTTTTATCGCTTCGGAGACTAATTTAAAACATGGCCAGGTATGAGTGACTGTGTAGCATTATTAAGTCATTTCATTCATGACATCCCATTGGGTGGGATAGGGAGGGAAGGCCGCCATGGTCTAGCCCAGCGTCATCAGGTCACGGAAGCTCTGCAGGGTCAGTACTGGAAATGGAGACCACCAAGGAAGACTTCTGCAGGCCATGGCCGACCACCTCTGCTTCATTGCTTGCCTTGAAAGCCCCTTGCTGGAGTAGCCATGACCATGTGTGAAAATGCAAAGTTTGAATGGAATGTGTTATTCAGAAAACATTTCTACTCTGCTGAAATTTCTCCCCTAAAAGGAAAACTGGAAAGATATTAGGTGTAGTTCAAGTCTGAAACTTTAGATTTTTCATGAACTCGGGCAAATGCAGACCTGTCTGGTTTTACTAGAGCAACTTTCCCATAAAATATTCTGTTGGGGGGAGACCTGCTACAATCTTGCTAAGCTGTCTGAGCTTTTCTTGGGGGGGGGGGTAGATTGAGCCATAAATAACATCTGTCTTGGAACTGTGATGAATACTGGTTTACCTGGAACTACCACAAAACAGGGAGAAACATTGCAAAAGCCATTATTAATCATGTTCTGAATAGATAACTGATAGAGCCATTCCTTCTTCCACTGATCCCTTTACTTCTGATAGCTGGTACACTTTTCGTTTGGAATTAAAATTGGATGCACCTTTCAATCTTATTTTTTTTTAAAAAAACAACACTTTTTGTTTACTACCCACCCTTTGAGGAGCCCACACCCTGAATTTCTGCATGAACCTTTTCCTTTTTTTTAAAGTAGTTTACTTTAGTTTTTACATCATATACAAAATAAA
>NW_015174982.1:88334-90281 GCF_001447785.1 Gekko japonicus | reverse complement strand
GGGAGGGAGGGAGGGAGGGAGGGGAGCCCTGCTGGAAAGGAAAAGGCAGGCTGCCTCTCTCATCCCTGACCCTTCCCACAGAGAAATTCGATGCTGGGTTTTAGGAAGGGCATTGCCAGCTTGCAAATAAAGGAGGGGTTTGCCAACTACGAGCGGCGTTCCCATTAGGCATGTGCAGCCAAGGGGAACATTTGGGTAACCGGTTCTTTCTTTCTTTCTTTCTTTCTTTCTTTCTTTCTTTCTTTCTTTCTTTCTTTCTTTCCTCCCTCCCTCCCTCCCTCCCTCTCTCTTTCTCTCTTTCTCTCTTTCTCTCTTTCTCTCTCTCTTTCTTCCTTCCTTCCTTCCTTCCTTCCTTCCTTCCTTCCTTCCTTCCTTCCTTCCTCTCTCCCTTTCTCCCTTTCTTTCTTTCTTTCTTTCTTTCTTTCTTTCTTTCTTTCTTTCTTTCTTTCTTTCCTCCCTCCCTCCCTCCCTCCCTCTCTCTTTCTCTCTTTCTCTCTTTCTCTCTTTCTCTCTTTCTCTCTTTCTCTCTTCCTTCCTTCCTTCCTTCCTTCCTTCCTTCCTTCCTTCCTTCCTTCCTCTCTCCCTTCCTCTCTCCCTTCCTCTCTCCCTTTCTTTCTTTCTTTCTTTCTCTCTCTCTCTCTCTCTCTCTCTCTCTCTCTCTCTCTCTCTCTTGCCACCCCCACCTGCCACTACACCAAACTTGTAGGAGAAGCGGGATCCGGCCAAGTTCTCCCTCGCCCAGAAGGCTTACGGCCGGGCTTCCCACGCAAACATGGCCAAGCCTTCCAAGAAGGGCAGCCCCGCCAGTTTGGTGTCATGGTTAGGAGCGCCGACTCTAGTCTGGGAGAACCGGGTTTTGATTGCCCACCCCTCCGCATGCTTAAAACATGAGCCCTCTTGCCATATTTTGTTTTTTTAACAGTGCCTGATAACTGACACCTCTCGACCCTACTTGGTGTAGTGGAGCGCAGACTCCAATCTGGGAGAACTGGGTTTGGTTCCCTCCTCCTCCTCCACAGGCAGCTGCTGGCGTGACCTTGGGTCAGTCACAAGTTCTTTCGGAGCTGTTCCCTCCGGAGCAGTCCTCGGGAGACCTCTCTCAGCCCCACCGACCTCCCAGGGTGTCTGCTGTGGGGAGGGGAAAGGGATTGTGAGCCACTCTGGGACTCCTTCGGGTAGTGAAGGGCGGGTTATGAATCCAATCTCCTCCTCTTCTTCTTCACTCATCACACCGCTTTACCAGAGGGATTAAACTGTGGGATGTGGCCCCCACAACGCAGCAGAAATGCAAGGGTTGGACCGGAGGGCCGCAGAAGGTGACATTGGATTGGGATGGGCTTGGGGAGGACAGTTTGGTGCAGTGGTTAAGTGTGCGGACTCTAATTTGTGAGAACGCGGTTTGATTCCCCACTCCTCCACTTGCACCTGCTGGATGACCTTGGGTCAGTCACAAGCTCTGGCACAGCTGTCCTTGAAAAAGAGCAGTCTGTGTCTGAGCTCGCTCAGCCCCACCCACCTCACAGGGTGTCTGTTGTGGGGAGGGGAAGGGAAAGGAGTTTGTAAGCCGCTCTGAGACTCCAAGTGAAGGGCGGGGTAGAAATCCAATCTCTTCTCTTCTTCTTCTTCTCTATGGGGCAGAGAACAAGCTTTGTAGGCTGAAGGTCCCAGGTCCGACGCCCAGTTTGAGAATCTCAAGTGTTTGGAAAGAACATCCGGCATTAGGGTTGCTGGCTCTGCACTGGGAGATTCCTGGAGGGGCGGGGCCTGGAGAGGGCAGGGTTTGGGGAGGGGCCTCAGCAGGGTATAACACCACAGCATCCACCCTCCCAAGCAGCCCTCTTCTCCAGGGGAACTGGAGCCAGTTTGGTGTAGAAGAAGAAGAGAAGAAGAGATTGGATCTATACCCCGCCCTTCACTACCCGAAGGAGTCTCAGAGCGGCTGACAAA
>NW_015174982.1:87233-87788 GCF_001447785.1 Gekko japonicus | reverse complement strand
AGACTCCTTTGGGTAGTGAAGGGCGGGGTATAAATCCAATCTCTTCTTCTTCTTCTTCTTCTTCTTCTTCTTCTTCTTCTTCTACCTCACAGGGTGTCTGTTGTGGGGGGGGGGAGAAAGGAGTTTGCAAGCCGCTCTGAGACTCCTTCCAATAGTGAAGGGTATAAATCCAATCTCGGTATAAATCCAATCGCGGTATAAATCCAATCTCCTCCTCCTCCTCCTCTTCTTCTTCCTCTTCCACTTCTTCAGATCAGTGGTAATTCCGGGAGATCTCCAACCTGACCAGGAAGTTGGCAATCCTGCCTTCCACTGTTTGAGTTCCTGGGGAGCTGCTGGGGTCTAGGGCAGAACTAAGTGGACTCTATAGGTTTGATTGAGTAGGAAGCCATTTTGTATGGCTGGGGAAGGGAAGTTGTGGCTCCATTCCCTGCCATTTCCCGGGATCCTCAGAAGCTAAAACCGAGCCTTGCATGCAAGGGCGAGTGGGATAAAAATCTAACGAAGAAGGAGAAGAAGGAGAAGAAGGAGAAGAAGGAGAAGAAGGAGAAGGAG
>NW_015174982.1:84378-87073 GCF_001447785.1 Gekko japonicus | reverse complement strand
CCGACAGAACCATGGCTTGCCCGAGGTCATCCAGCAGGTGCGAGTGGAGGAGTGGGGAATCAGACCCGGTTCTCCCAGAGTAGAGTCCGCGCACTGTAACCACTGCCCCAAACTGGCTCTAGGCTAGAGAGAATGGACTACCCAGCGGCAAAGGGGCTGCTTGGGTGCTCCAGGGCTCTGTCTTGCTCACGCAACTGCTTCCCCTTCTTCTCTCTGCCCTTTCGCTAACCGTTCCCTTCATATCCCGGGCCATCAGTCACCCGAGGCCCGCTGGATATTTGCCCGCAGATCACGTTGCAAACCTCTCCAAACGCCCCGGATGGCAAGGGCCTCAAACCAACAGTCCACCGGGGCTGTTCAGCACAGGGATGTCTCCCTCCCTGTCGCCCCCCCCCGCCCCCACTTACACCCCGGTAGAATATCTCATTGGAGAAGAACCTGCAACGAGCCACAGTAACCCCAACCTTTTTGGCTTGCCCCCCCACACACACACACCTTGGCAACGTTCCCTGGAACTCCTCTAACCGGCCTGTGTTGACAGGAGCCCAGGAGGTCATGAATTATACGCAGGGTTGGCTGGTGGAAGGCCAAGAGGCTGAGGGGGGGGGGGTATGTTGGAATCAAGAGCATCCGCCACGTCCAACTGGCAGACAGTGTTCTGGAGGCCAAGGTCAACCCTGTCAAAAGGAGGAAGCCTGGCGGAATTTTAAAAAGGGCGGCCAGAACAAAATGATTTCTTTTTAAAAAAGGCTCGCCTGGCCCTTCCCTCCGTTCTCGGAAAACTTGTACAGTGGTACTTTCTGGAAGGAGATGACATGAGGGAGGGAAAGGCACATCCGAGGAGACTCCAGTCTGAGGGGAGGGGGAGACGGGGTGGTGGGGGAGGGAAAGGACAGAGGCGGGCGGGGAGGACGGGAATCCTCTTTCTGTGACAGAGCCTTGAGGCGCTGGTTCTGCTGGAACGAGGAGTCAGGGGGCAAGGCAGCACAGGAAAACAAAGCTTGGGAAGAAGGGAGAGGGGCTCCTGGCCTAAGGGAGGGTGGGCAGGGTCGTTTAAGGGAGCAGGGAGAGCTCCAGGGCTCCAGGAATGGGTTGCAGGAATAAGGGGGAGCCAGGGAAAAGGGGTGGAATAACTGAAAGGAGTGGGAGGTGTATGGGGCGCTGGGCGAAGGTTCTGGGTATAAGGGGCAGTGAGGGAGCAGGAGCTCTTGGGGCACTGGGAAAGGATTCCAGGTGTAAGGGGCAGTGAGGGAGAAAGGACAGCATCATTTCAGGGAGCAGGAGCTCTCTGGGGCTCTGGGAGAGGATTCCAGGTATAAGGGGCAGTGAGGAAGGACAGCATAATTTCAGGGAGCAGGAGCTCTCTGGGGCTCTGGGAGAGGATTCCAGGTATAAGGGGCAGTGAGGGAGAAAGGGCAGCATCATTTGAGGGAGCAGGAGCTCTCTGGGGTTCTGAGAGGGGATTCCTGGTGTAAGGGGCAGTGAGGGAGAAGGAGCTCTTGAGGCTCTGGGAAAGGATTCCAGGTGTAAGGGGCAGTGAGGGAGAAAGGGAAGCATCATTTAAGGGAGCAGGAGCTCTCTGGGAGAGGATTCCTGGTGTAAGGGGCAGTGAGGGAGCAGGAGGTCTCTGGGGCTCTGTGAGGAGATTCCAGGTGTAAGGGGCAGTGAGAGAGCAGGATTTGGAGTTTGGGGAGGGGATTCTTCAAGGGTAGAAGTCTATGGAACAGCACAAGTGCTCAGAGACCACTGCGTGCGCAGAAGTGCATAAACACCGTGACATACATTCCTGGGGAGTGACAGTGCATGCAGACACAGCCTCAGTAAAGATGCCCTTTGGTTGCCAGTCAACACGGTCTAGAATGGCGCCACCCACTGTGTGCCATGGCCAGCTGGCACCGGGTACTGGCTACAAATGCAGGTGATGCAAACGGAGGCCCATTTTATATAATAACCAGGCTCCCGGGCAGGAGGCCAGATGCAAAGTGCGCAGGGGAGCATTTTCTTTGTTACGAGGAGCAGCAATCAGAACGGCCAATTTGCATGTTTCCCCTGTGAAAATGACATCACACTCTCTACAGCTACATATTCTATTTTTCGACCAAGCAACTAAAAGGGTGTGTGTCTCCATGATACTCTCCTCCCACGTTTTCTCTTATAAACCCTGGAGGGAGGCCAGGCTGAGAAGGAAAGGGACCGGCGGCCCAAGGTCACTCGAGGAACTTCATAGCATGGATCTCCCCCAGCCGAACGGCCAATTTGCATGTTTCCCCTGTGAAAATGACATCACACTCTTTACAGCTACATATTCTATTTTTCGACCAAGCAACTAAAAGGGTGTGTGTCTCCATGATACTCTCCTCCCACGTTTTCTTTTATAAACCCTGGAGGAAGGCCAGGCTGAGAAGGAAAGGGACCCGCGGCCCAAGGTCACTCCAGAACTTCATAACATGGATCTCCCCCAGCTTTAGTCCATAACCACTATTACCAAGCTGCCATTCAGCGAGGCCAGGTGGGTATCTGAGCACCACACTCTCTCAAACAGAATCCAGTAGAAAAGTGCAAGAATTCAGGAGGAGGAGGAAGAAGAAGAAGAGGAGGAGGAGGAGGAAGTGGAGGAGGAGGAGAAGGGGGAAGAAGTAGAAGAAGAAGAGGAGGAGGAGGAGGAAGAAGAGGAGGAGGAGGAGGAAGAAGAGGA
>NW_015174982.1:83489-84285 GCF_001447785.1 Gekko japonicus | reverse complement strand
GGGTGATTGTGGAAAAGAAGAAGAAGAGGAGGAGGAGGAGGAGGAGGAAGAAGAGGAAGAAGAGATTGGATTTATAGCCCGCCCTTCACTACCCAAAGGTGTCTCAGAGCGGCTGACAAACTCCTTTCCCTTCCCCTCTCCATAACAGACACCCTGGGAGGTTGGTGGTGCTGAGAGAGCTCTGACAGAAACTGCACTTTTCAAGGACAGCTCTTATCAGAACTATGGCTTGCCCAAGGTCATCCAGGAGCTGCGAGGGAAGGAGGGGAGAATCAGACCCAGTTCTCCCAGATTAGAGTCCGCACACTTCACCACGACACCAAACTGGCTCACAAAATTTGTGGCAGGGGGTGAGCTTTCCTGAGTCACCGCTCACTTCTTCAAATAACAGTAATTATGCAATTTGCTTTAGTAATATCAGCATGAAGCTTCCCGCTGTAAAGCCCGTCCATCACTCCCTCTACTTCAGTACCATTTACTCGGACTGGCAGCAGCTCTCCAAGGTCTCCCACAGAGAAAGGTCTTCCAACTCTTGGTACCAAAGATTGCTTTTAAATGGGAGATGCTGGGGAGTGCACAGGTGTGGATATAGACGCAGGTGGGCAGCCGTGCTGCTCTGAAGCAAATGAACAAAGTTTGAGTCCGGAGGCACCTTTAAGAACATAAGAGAAGCCAATGCTGGATCACGCCAATGGCCCATCCAGTCCAACACTCTGTCACACAGAGGCCAGAAATACCAGGTGCCATCAGGAGGTCCAGCGGTGGGGCCAGGATGCTAGAAGCCCTCCCACTGTTG
>NW_015174982.1:74954-83326 GCF_001447785.1 Gekko japonicus | reverse complement strand
ACATAAGAGAAGCCAATGTTGGATCAGGCCAATGGCCCATCCAGGCCAACACTCTGTGTCACACAGTGGCCAGAAATACCAGGTGCCATCAAGAGGTCCACCAGTGGGGCCAGGACACCAGAAGCCCCCCACTGTTGCCCCCCAAGGCGCCAAGAATACAGAGCATCCCTGGCCCCAGCCTGTGAGTTCCTATCTATACCTTGTGGCTAATAGACACTGATGGACCTCTGCTCCATATGTTTAAGACCAACAAAGTTTTATTTGAGGTATGAGTTTCATGTGGACACACACTTCCTCAGATACATTGAAATGGAAGTCAACAGTTTGTTTATATATATATATGTGTGTGTGTGTGTGTGTGTTTTATATATGTGTGTGTGTGTGTATACACACACATATATACACACACATAATTTGTAGTTCACTTATGTAG
Organism: Gekko japonicus; assembly: GCF_001447785.1. NCBI lineage: Eukaryota > Metazoa > Chordata > Lepidosauria > Squamata > Gekkonidae > Gekko > Gekko japonicus. The sequence goes on along the minus strand of NW_015174982.1, from coordinate 82,893 downwards.
AGGCATCTGTCTCTATATATGAACCTTTAACTTCCATTTCAATGTATCTGAGGAAGTGTGCCTACACACAAAAGCTGGTGCCTTGAATAAAAGGTGTGAATGTGTTTGCAAGCTGGGAACTCTGACCTGGATGGCCCAGGCTAGTCCCATCTCATCAGATCTCAGAAGCTAAGCCGGGTTGGCCCTGGGTAGTGTTCGGACGGGAGACCATCAAGGAAGAAGAAGAAGAGTTTGGATTTATACCCCTCCCTTCACTACCCAAAGGAGTCTCAGAGCGGCTTACAAACTCCTTTCCCTTCCCCTCCCCACAACAGACACCCTGTGAGGTAGGTGGGGCTGAGAGAGCTCTTGACAGAAACGGCTCTTTTTCAAGGACAGCTCTTATCAGAACTATGGCTTGCCCAAGGTCATCCAGCAGGTGCAAGTGGAGGAGTGGGGAATCGAACCTGGTTCTCCCAGATTAGAGTCCGTGCACTTCACCCCTACACCAAACTGGCTGGTTGCTAAAGTCCGGGGTTGCTACAAAGAGGCCAGCAACGGCAACCCGTCTCTAAACATCTCTTTCTTTTGAAGACTATACAGGGTTGCTGCCCGTTGGCTTGGACCTGAGAGCCCTTTCCACCACCACCAAAGGACTCATACCAAGAAAAGGAAGGTCCACATATTTCAAGCAAATCAGCTGGTGTGTACACATATGCAGCTGCTGGTGTGCTGATGTTGCTGTATACAGGTTAGGGGGAAACGGGGTGCGGGGCATGGATCCACACCTCAGTCAGCCCCAAACCCCAGCTTCGCCCTCTCTGCTCCGCAGCGGGTCGATACCAAAGCTGCCTTCCCCCTCGCACGGCAGATCGGTATTTCTTCCCTCTGAAGAAATTACCCTCTTTGACACAAGCTATTTGAAACACCTGGAGCGGAACGAGAGCAGCTGCCAAGGGGTTGGAGGGGTGGGTGGGGGAGAGTAGATAGAAAGAGACAGAGTGCAGGGCTACTTGCCCACTCCTGGTCTCTCTCTCTCCCCCCCCCCACCCCACTGCAGCAAAAAATTCTAAATTTTCATTCAAGGTTGCTTTTCTTCTGCATCAGACCATCAGTCTCCTCATTCAAGGTTGCTTTTCTTCTGCATCAGCCACCACCCCCCCCCCCCCCCCGCAGCCAGCAATTTTGGCTCCAGCGAGAAAGGAGGGAATCTGCCCCATTTAATTTCTTTTAAAATATTCATTTGCATTTTCATCAATGGCTTTGATTCCCGGCTCTTCTGTTGCCGGTTCGGCGGATTCGCTGGTTCCCGGGATGTGCGGTTTCCCTGTGGCCTTTGTGCGGACAACGGATGTCACTTCAGTCTGTAACACAGCACAGACTGTGAATTGAGCGACACACTGAGATGGAAACGGTCACACATTTTATGGGAGAAATTCCATAGGAGGAGAGTGAAGATGCGAACATTTAAAATAATAATAATAATCACCATTTCGATTTGCACAAGCAGAACTGAAACAGGTCGAAACAGCAGGGATGAGAAATTCTAGTTATGCTTTCTCTTATGTTCCTGATTCTTAAGGAACAATACCTAACCCAAGGCATTTGCAGGGTACAGAGCAGAGGAAACAACTGCAGCGGATCTCTGAAGATATCTGTGTATCTGGCAGAGGGCTGTGCTATGTTCTGGCCTCATAATTCATAATTCTCCTTTCCACCAGGAGGAGGAGGATAACCGGAGTGGAGTTGCTGAACAACCGGCAAACCTGACCCTTAGGATTTCTTTTCAGACTCAGCAAGGTTCTCTCTCACAATCAACCTTAAATTAGCTCAAACTAGGTATAGCGATCATTCCAGGAATTAGCAAGTGGTTAGTGGATCCGCAGAAGAGTCCCCAACCTTTCTGCTGGGAACGCATCAGCATTTGTCATGTCTGTCTCACTCCATTTGCTTCCTCGGCCCCTCTTGGATTTTGATCTTTTCCTGTTAGATTAGCCTAGTGGCATTTAGAACAAATGCATCACCGCTGGTTATTGCGGATGCGAGCTCTGCCATGGATTCCAGAGATCAGCTCCCATCGCTCCGCAGTGTTAAACCACAAGACACCGGCCACCTAAGAACATGACCTTATCACCAACTTGCCAACGGTCACGCTTGCTTCTCTTTTAAGGTTTGTGGCAAGATCACCTGAATGCCCTACGATGGCCTTGGTCACACGGGCCAGATAACGCAGGGGGGAGGCGTGGCTGTTCGGCCCGGAGCAAAATAAAGCCCGATCACATGGTCCCCTGAGTCTCGGTGATTCGACTGTTAGCTGGCGATCACACGGCGATCACATGAAGGGTGGGGAAGCATTTCGCATTTGTGCGCATGCACAGTTCCACAGAGCAGCACTACTTTAAGTTTCGTGTTTGTGCGCATGCGCTTATGAAAAACATCCAGTTTGCGACGGGACGTGGACAGGCACCAGATGCCACGGGATACTAGTGCTCCTGCGATCAGACGCCCGCCTGTGCCACGCATTTTCCGGCTACTAGTGCACTTTCCTTGGTACTTTTTAACTCCGCATCTTCGACAGGACGCCACGGGTTGGCCACGGGTGCGCTACGCTTCCCAGATGTTGCGGTGTGATCGCGCCCCGAAAATCCACCCGACATTCGTGCCTTTCGCGTGGCAAATTCTCTGTGTGACCGGAGCCGATGTCATATCAAGCCTGACAGCGCGACTGCAACAATGCAGCTTGATAGCCGCTCCCTGGCCTAACCCTTCCTCTGGCCCAGAATCACAATTTAGAAAACAGACGCAAGACTAAGCAAAACGTCGGGGGCAGCAAGCAGGCTCTGTGGCAGTGTCAGCAATACTGGGGCACCCTGTGGTGCAGATGGAACCATGCAGAAGTTTCCAGTAGCCAACTGTCAGAACCCACAGCTAACAACGAAGTACACGCATTCAGGAACGGATATACTTTTATTGCAAAGCTATAGATGCAGTAACACAGGCACTGTTAAGAATGGCCACAGCCAGTAGAACATAATAGGATATAGGGTATTCGTATGCCCCCCCCCCATGGCATGGGACAATTAGGCACCCTCCCGCACACGGGACAAGTCAGGCAACCGTTAGGTGGCTAAAGCTGAGAACTCGGAGTCTCTCATGGTACGTAGGAGCTCTCCAGACAACACAACCTCCTCCTGCACATCTGTAGAGATAAGCATTTCAGCAAAGGCATAACAGCTGGGATAGGAATGCAATAGCAATTAACAAGACACAGAATGAACTCCCCAACCCCCATGGCAGCATAGCTGACTTGGGCCAAAAGTGGAACTAAAGGTAAAGGTAAAGGTTTCCCTTGCTTGAAAGCTAGCCGAGTCTGACTCCGTTTCCAAGCTGAAGAGCCAGCGCTGTCCGAAGACGTTTCCATGGTCATGTGGCCGGCATGACTAAACGCCAAAGCGCACGGAACGCTGTTGCCTTCCCACCGAAGCGGTACCTATTTATCTACTTGCAGTGTCTTGCTTTTGAACGGCTAGGTTGGCAGGAGCTGGGGCCAGGGACGGGAGCTCACTCCGTCATGCGGCACTCGGGTCTCGAACTGCTGAACTACCGACCCTCCACAGCCTGCAGTTCAACGTCTTAACCTCTGAGTCTCTGTGGCCCATTAAATGTGGAACCGGAGACCATCAAACTGAACTCCCCCCTTTTTTTTTTTGGCTGTCAAGTCACAGCTGATTTACAATGACCTGTAGGGTTTCCAAGGCATGAGATGTTCAGAGGTGGTTGGCCATTGCCTGCCTGGTATTCCTTGGAGGTCTCCCATCCAAATACTAGCCAGGGTCGACCCTGCTTAGCTTCTGAAAGCTGACAAAATCAGATTCACCAGGGCTACCCAGGTTGGGGCCCAAATCAAACTACCACCTGGGAATTGATTTTTCAGGTGTTGGTCTGAGGCAGAAGAGGAAAGATTTCAGTCCCAGGGGCACCTTAAAGACCAACAGGGAGAGTCAAAGCTCCCTTCATTAGATACCATATCTGATGAGGGGCCTTTGAGTCCTGAAAGCATACATCCTGAAAATTTTGCTTGTCAAGAAGAAGAAGAGGAGGAGGAGGAGGAGGAGGAGGAGGAGGAGTCCAGCGGCTACGAGTGGAGGAGTGAGGAATCAGACCCGCTTCTCCCAGATTAGAGTCTGCGCGCTTAACCACTACACCAAAGAAGAGTGGGCTTTTATACCCCACTTTTCTGTGCCCAAAGCGGCTTACAATCACCTTTCCCTTCCTCTCCCTACAACAGGTGTGGCTGAAAGAGTTCTGAGGGAACTGTGACTGGCCCAAGGACACCCAGCTGGCTGTATGAGGAGGAGTGGGGACTGAGCCATCAAACCCAGTTCTTCAGATTAGAGTTTGCCGCTCTTAATCGCTACACCATGCTGGCTCCTTTAAGGTGCTCCTGGACTCGACTCCTGCTGTTCTAGGAAATGACTGACTCTCATCCTATTTCTGTTTAAATCCAACTAACAAACCATAATGTCATTCAGGGCCACTGTGAAGAAGAGAAGAGTTGGTCTTTGTACCCCGCCTTTCGACTACCTGAAGGAGTCTTGGGGCAGCTTACACGCTCCTTTCCCTTCCTCTCCCCACAACAGACACCCTGTGAGGTAGATGGGGCTGAGAGAGGTCTGGGAGAACTGCTCTTGAGAGAACAGCTCTCAGAGAACTGGGACTGGCCCAAGGTCACCCAGCTAGCTGCATGTGGAGGAAGAGTGGGGAATCAAACCCAGGTCTCCAGATTAGAGTTCGCCGCTCTTAACCACAACACCAAACTGGCTCTGCCTTTGTTGCGTCTGTATGGAAGAGGCATAACCACACACTCCTCATTTGAAAATTACTTCAAACACAAACCGGGATGTCTGTACCCAAGGCCATAGGCTAGGCCAATCTAGATAGCATCTGAATGCTTGAAGCATTTCACAAGTGTTACCCTGCAACGACCCTGCAAGGTTGGTCTGCATTATCCTCAGACTGCAGAACACTTGACTAAGACTACCTAAGGAATTCGTATGGAGCTGAGATTTCATTCAGGGACTCCCTAATGCATAACTCAGTCCCTTGGGATAGCAGAAAGAACTGCAAAGCCGGAAGGCTGCTCATTCAAATCTCAGTCCAACCACAAACTTGCTAGGTGTCTTTAGGTCACACCTCTCAGCCTAAGTTTCCCCCTCCACAATATGGAGATAGCAGGTATCACAAAAGGTTGGGCCCATAGCTACAGTGGGGCATTTGGGGGCTATGCCCACTTAATTAAAAGCCACTCCGCACCCACACAAAAGCCACGCCAGAAAGCATTTTAAAATATTTATTAAGTAATTAATTAACTTTAATTAAGTGCCTCCTAAGAAATTTAAATGCCCCCCCTGGGTGAAAAAAAAAACTTGGCTATGGGCCTGCAAAAGGTGTCATGGGGCTTCAGCACAGCGCATGGGTCAAATGCTATTTATGGCTATCAGCCACGTGATTATGAGACACTAAACTGAATTAGCAGAACCAAGTCTGAGTCCAGTTGCACCTTTATGACCAACAAAGGCCCCGGTCACATGGAGAATTTGCCGCGCAAAAGGCACAAATGCTGGGTGGATTTTCGGGGTGTGATCACACCGCAACATCTGGGAAGCGTAGCCCACCTGTGGCCAACCCATGGCGTGCCGCCGAAGATGTGCAGTTAAAAAGTACCTAGCAAATGGGTTGCCACGGGCTGCAGATGGACTCGTTTGGTGTGATCGCGCCGGCGCGCACCTATTCCCTCTGGCCATCCTCTTTGTAGCGCACGCCGAAGGACGAAACCCCGGTGCGCCGCCATCGCGTCTGATTGCATAATGGTGGATCAGAATGGGACAGCGCAAATAGCCATGTCTGCCCCCCACGTTTTCTGGGACATGTGGCCAGGGCCGAAGTTTTATTCAAGGTATGAGCTTTCCTGTGCATACCCAACTTCCTCCGATACAAATTTGCACATGAAAGCTCACACCTTGAATAAACCTTTGTTGGTCTTAAAGGTGCCCCTGGACCCACACTTTGTTCTGGTGCTTCAGACCAACATGGCTACCTACCTGGATCCAAACTGAATTAGCTGCTCAAGTGGTTAAGACGCTGAACTGCAGGCTGTGGAAGGTCGGTAGTTCGAGACCCGGGTGCCGCATGACGGAGTGAGCTCCCATCTCTAGTTCCAGCTCCTGCCAACCTAGCAGTTCGAAAGCAAGAAATTGCAAGTAGATAAATAGGTACCACTTCGGTGGGAAGGTAACAGCGTTCCGTGAGCCTTGGTGTTTAGTCATGCCGGCCACATGACCACGGAAACGTCTTCGGACAGCGTTGGCTCTTCGGCTTGGAAACGGAGATGAGCATTGCAACCCTAGAGTCGGATTCAACTGGCTTTCGAGCAAGGGAACCTTTACCTTTACCTTTAATGCCTATTGATGCCCTTGTCTAGTTGTCAGTCACTGTGGTGTATAGTTTAAGAGTGCTGGACTAGTATCTTGGACACCCAGGTTCAAACAAATTCCAAACAAACTCTGTTTGACACCCAGGTTCAAATCCTCACTTGGGTCATGGGAATTTTCCTGGGTGACCTTGGGCCACTCACACACTCTCATCCTCACCTACTCCACAGGGTTGCTGTGAGGGAGGAGAAGAAGAAGAAGAGGAGGAGGACGACGATGACGACGACAATATTGGACTTATACCCCACCCTTCACTACCCGAAGGAGTCTCAGAGTGGCTTAAAATCCCTTTCCCTTCCCCTCCCCTCCCCACAACAGACACCCTGTGATGTGGGAGGGGCTGAGAGAGCTCTCTCAAGAACTGCCCTTGAGAGAACAGCTCTGAGAGAACTTGTGAGTGACCCAAGGTCACACCAGCAGCTGCATGTGGAGGAGTCGGGACTCAAACCCGGTTCTCCCAGATTAGAGTCCAGGCTCTTAACCACTACATCAAAGGACGTAAGCCGTCTTGGGTCCCCAGTGGGGCGACTGGCAGGGTATCGACAAAATAATGCATCTGTTTACAAAACAGAGTGACGGTTCACCTCTACGTATAAGCACAGAAGGGGTGAGGCACGGGGTTTTGACCAGCTATAGCGATTTCAAGCACCAAACCAGGAATTTATTTACTTATTTATCTTTGGATTTGTATCCCGCCCTCCTTCCTTGGGATTAACTCAGAGGGCAAGCCAGCCATTTCGCACTGCTGGCGGCACCTTCCGGAGGAGGCAAATGTGTCCGTCCACTGCAGCGAAGCCCACCCAGAAGAGCCACTCTGGCCTGCTTGGTGGATTCGCTCATGGAATCTTCGGGCAACGAAATTTCAGGCCGTAATAATAATTAAAAAAACGGTTCCCAGGACTGAGGGGTGGGGACAGCCCTGTAGCTAGGGAATTTTTTGGAAGGCGGCCTGGGGGGGCGCCAGCTAATTAATCAAAGCACAATGCAGGTAGCAAGTTGGGGCACTTAGGGGTAAGCCCAGGAAGGAGGGGCCCCAGAAGAAACACGAGGGGGCCAGGCCCCATGTGCCCCATGTTAGCTACGGGCCAGGGTGGGGAAGGGTGGCAGGAAATCCACACAAAAGGAGGACTGAGCTGGGAAGCCTGTCCTCGCTGTCTCTCCTCCTCCTCCTTGGACCCCCTCCCGCCAGGCTCTGCATCTCCCTCCCTGCCTTTCAGGGACGCACCATGGCAGCCACTGACGCCCCCGCACTGTTCGGGGAAGCCCGGCTTAGCTGAGGATTCCTCCCAGGCAGGCCGCGTGATTCGCCTGCCTAACACGGATTTCCCCCTCTCTCCCCGCTGCTCCCTCCCTCCCTCCCCCAGCCCACGCATTCCCCTCTGCAGAGAGATGCCCCGTTGCCATGGCGACGAGGCAGGCCTGGACCAGTCTCCCCCCTCCCTCCCCCCCCCCATTCCTTTCTGCTTTGG
>NW_015174982.1:72621-74521 GCF_001447785.1 Gekko japonicus | reverse complement strand
CGCTTGAGCGTTGCCAGGGCACGGGAGGAGGGGAGGGGAGTTGGATCAAGAGGGTTTCCCTGCCCGCCCGCCCCCGCCCAGCTCACTGCAGCAAGGCCGGGGAAAGGAGCCCACAAAGCGCCGCAGGGCGTCTCCGGGAGCGCGCAGGTGGGTCCGGAGCGGCGCTATGAATAGCCGAGGCGCACGTGCCGGGACTCCGTAATGGGGTCTCCCCGGCGCCGGCGGCAGCCGCGGCAGCCACGGGTGACTTCTGGCAACGGCGCGTCTGTCTGCCGCTGGGGGGGAATCTAACGACAGATCAGAGCATCGTCGGGGGAACGCAGTGCCTGGTGGCTGCCGGAAAAAGGGAAGGCCAGGGCGGGATTTGCAAAAGGGGGGGATTTCGAGGGTCTCCGTCCCTGCCGTTCCTCGCAGGACAAGCCACGCACCGGTTCTGGTGCCAATCGAACTGGGACCGGGGGGGGGGGGCAGTGTTCCCTCTAAGCTGAGTTAGTGTGAGCTAGCTCACAGTTTCTTAGCTTCCAGCTCACATATTTTTGCTTCAGCTCAGGAAGGATGGCTCCTGAACAAACTAATTTATGCAGTCTAATTATGTCACAACTTTAATGACAGGAGCTCACAAAGGAGAATTTTTGCTCACAAGACTCCACGTCTTAGAGGGAACATTGGTGGGGGGGATCTTCCTTTCCACGCCATTTCTCGCTTCCTCCGCTGCCCCAAATAGAGACGATTTTTAAAATTATTATTATTCCCCTCGTTCACATAAAAAGGGGGGGGGAGGAAAAGAAAAGGGGGAGATATGAGCACACTGGGGAAGCTTCCACTGATCATAGCTTGTGTGTGTATGTACCCTAAAGGTAAAGATTTCCCTTGCTCGAAAGCCAGTCGAATCCAACTCTAGGGTTGCGGTGCTCATCTCCGTTTCAAAGCCGAAGAGCCAGCGCTGTCCAAAGACGTTTCCGTGGTCATGTGGCCGGCATGACTAAACACCAAGGTGCACGGAACGCTGTGACCTTCCCACTGAAGTGGTACCTATTTATCTACTTGCAATTTCTTGCTTTCGAACTGCTAGGTTTGGAGGAGCTGGAACCAGAGATGGGAGCTCACTCTGTCATGCGGCACCCAGGTCTCAAACTGCTGAACTACCGACCTTCCACAGCCTGCAGTTCAGCATCTTAACCACAACCCTGATGACCCGGATAACCCCGGGGTTAGCCTGGCCTTGCCGGATCTCAGAAGCTAAGCAGGGTCGGCCCTGGCTAGGATTTGGATGGGAGAGCTCCAAGGAAGACCAAGGTCATGGCAACGGCAAAAACCGTCTCTGCACAGCCTCTTGCCTGGGAAACCCCTACGGGGCCGCCATAACACACTCTCTCTACGCAGGGGCGGATTAAGGCTCACTGGTGCCCTAAGCGCTGACCAATCTTGGTGCCCCCCTCCTTTCCACACGGACCCCCAGTCCATTTTAGTTGTTGACCTGTCTGACCAGATATACAGTGCAGGTTGCAGAAATACAAAAATGTATTCATATGATAACAGAATAGACTGTACAAGCTAAGCAGAGCTTGGGCTACATAAAGTTCTGCAAAAATGCAATACAACATCTATGGTAATGTTTCACAAGTTAAACGTATCAGTGTTCCAATATTCATGACCTGAAAGGCATTTGTCTACAGTTCATTTTCGCAAAATCTCTGATAACATCCTCGAAATTAATACCCCTCAGAATGCACCTCGCGAACAAAAAAAATAGAAGATAACCCTAGGGTGCACCATGATCAATTTGCACTAGTTTTATCTCTTCTTCTTCTTCTTCTTCTTCTTCTTCTTCTTCTTCTTCTTCTTCTTCTTCTTCTTCTTCTTCTTCTTCTTCTTCTTCTTCTTCTTCTTCTTCTTCTTC
>NW_015174982.1:62772-72323 GCF_001447785.1 Gekko japonicus | reverse complement strand
TTTCCCCCCCATTTCACCCTTTCCCCAACTTTGTGGTGCCCCCTTTGGCCCTGGTGCCCTAAGCACGTGCTTAGTCTGCTTAATGGTTTATCCGCCCCTGTCTCTAGGAGTGCATGCACACAAACCAAGAGTAGTTCAGGACCTGTAGCCAGGATTTTGTCATTCAGGGGGGCTTTAAATAATTAAATAATGATGTCACAAAATAAAAAAATAAAAATATTAGCTGCTGTAAATTTTCCGGGTTGGGGAAAAAAACATATATTTTTTTAAAAAACTCACTTTTTGCTGCATTTGCACTCTCCTTGCCTACACAGGGAAGCAAGCCATGCTTGGGGAAGGGGCAGTGGTGGGGAGTCCTCTGGGTAGCCCAGAGAGTGGGGGCTGGATGGAAGGCGGGGGGCCTTGGCAGGAAGTCAGGGGGCCAGGCCCCAAAATGCCCCACTGTACCTTCCGTCCTGAGTAGTTCTGTTAATCCATACAGAATTTTTTTACTGGGCAGAGGAGGAGAAAAACCTACTTTTACATTCAACTACTGTTGCTTTTTTTGGGGGGGGGAGTACAATATATTATAACACAACAAATACAAAACGCAACCTCGCCCTTTTCCTTTTAAAAAAAGAAAAGACAAGATATAACCTCACCCTTTTTCTTTAAAAAACAAACAAGACAAGACAGAACCTCTCAGCCTTTCCATCTAACCTCCAACCATGCTCAAACTCCTGTGCTTGAGACTACTGTTGCTTTTTTTTAGTGGTTAAGTGCGCGGACTCTGATCTGGGAGAACCGGGTTCGATTCCCCACTCCTCCACTTGCAGCTGCTGGATGAGCTTGGGCAAGCCCTAGTTCTGATAACAGCTGTCCTTGAAAAAGAGCAGTTTCTGTCAGAGCTCTCTCAGCCCCGCCTACCTCACAGGGTGTCTGTTGTGGGGAGGGAGGAGAAGGGAAAGGAGATTGTAAGCCACTCTGAGACTCCAAGTGAAGGGTCGGGGTATAAATCGAATCTCTTCTTCATCTTCTTCTTTCTCATTTGGACTCACACGACCCAAAGATTCACAGCCAAATCAAGAGCTTAGAACTTGGGGGAGCCGCTGAGGCCCTTCCGTTTCCCAGCACCAACCCTGCCCGCCATTTTGATCTTACCCGATCCCAGGCCCTGTCAGAATTAGGGACTTAACCCGGGACTTTTAAAAATCAAAAGACCCGCCCTGTTCCCCTGACCCCAACCCTTGCTAAGGAATCTCCAATGTAAAGAAGCAAAACCTGGAAAGCAGAATCCTGGCTGGGGAATTCGTAAAGCTGATAAACACAGGACCCAAACGGGGATTGTCCATACCAGGATCCCAAACATGGTGTCTGCCAACACCTTTCCTTGCACCCACCAAGTGGGTGGGGCCAGATGAGGCTTCCAATCAGTTACTGGAGATTTGATTGGCTGTGCAGATTTTTTAAAACATTGATTTGGCAGCAGCTGCCACCACAGCACAAGAGCCAGTTTGCTGCAGTGGTGAAGTGCGCGGACTCTAATCTGGGAGAACCAGGTTTGATTCCCTACTCCTCCACTTGCACCTGGCTGGATGACCTTGGGCAAGCCGTAGTTCTGACAAGAGCTGTTCTTGAAAAAGAGCAGTTTCTGTCAGAGCCCTCTCAGCCCCACCTACCTCACAAAGTGTCTGTTGTGGGGAGGGGAAGGGAAAGGGATTGTAAACCGCTCTGAGACTCCGTTGGGTAGTGAAGGGCGGGGTATAAATCCAATCTCTTCTTCTTCTTCTTCATGGTATTTCCATGATGTTTTGTGCTTGCATGCCAATAAAGGTTTTGTGTGTGTTCTTCATGGTATGACTGAAGGTAAGCTGCGACAGCCATTTTGTGACTGGCTCAGCTTCCCGTGGCAGCCATTTTGTGTCAGCCGTTTCCTAACTGTGCCCACCCTCCTATGTCAGATTTCCCAAAGTGCCCATGGGCTCAAAAGGTTGGGGACCCCTGGTCCAGAAGATTTCCCAGAGAGAACTTCCAACAGAAGGAGGAGGAGGAGGAGGTGGTTGGATTTATACCCCGCCCTTCACTACCCAAAGGAGTCTCAGAGTGGCTTACAAACTCCTTTCCCTTCCCCTCCCCACAACAGACACCCTGTGAGGTAGGTGGGGCTGAGAGAGCTCTGACAGAAACTGCTCTTTTTCAAGAACAGCCCTTATCAGAACTACGGCTTGCCCAAGGTCATCCAGCAGGTGCAAGTGGAGGAGTGGGGGATCAAACCCGGTTCTCCCAGATTAGAGTCTGCGCATTTAACCACCTCACCAAACGTTCTCTCTTCTCAAACACAGGAGTTTGAGCATGGTGAGAGCCCCCCACACCTTTTCTGGGCCATGCATCTACCCAAGCTGTAAAGCACCACTTGGACCAAACTCTGCAGCACCCCCCTGCCCTTCCCCCTAGTGGAACTGGAAGAGGAATTTAAGTTCAAGTGGGTAGCTGTGTTCATCTGAAGCAGCAGGACAACGTTCGAGTCCGGGGACAGCTTTTGCACTTATTTATTTTTTGCATTTCTATCCCGCCCGTCCTGTAAACGCTCTCAGGGCGGGTTACGACGTTTCCATAAATCAAATAAAATTTTAAAACATTATAAGCATATAAAATCAATAATCACAGCTTGCTGTAGGGAGAGTCCGGCTCATCGATGTAGGTAGGTATGGCCGGTTATCAGTGGGTAGGAGACAGCAACCTTGGGGGGCCATGTGTGGATATCCCCTGCCTCAGCCAAAGGCCTGATGGAAGAGCTCCGTCTTGCAGGCCCTGTAGAATTGCATAAGATCCCGCAGGACCCTGATCTAGGGCTGCCAAATGCAGCCGGGGGGCGGGGAATCCCCCGTTTCCGCGATTTGAGGGGAAAACTCTTTGTTTTCCCCTCAAATCGCGTGGCCCCGCCCCCAGCGTGCGACGTCACTTCCGGGTGACGTGCACGCTGCCCGCGTGTGTGATCGCACTGCGCTGCTTCTTTGCCACGCTGCAGCATCGCCGTGTGATCGCCAGCTAACAGCCGAAGCACGGAGACTCGGGACCGTGTGATCGGGCAACCGCGCTTTATTTTGCTCCGGGGCAAACAGCCACGCCTCCCCCCCGTGTTATCTGGCCTGTGTGACCAGGGCCAAAGTTTTATTCAAGGTATAAGTTTTCATGTGCATGCCCACTTCTTCAGATATATTGAAACGGAAGTTACTAGTCCATACATACAGGTATAGGGTGAGCAGCAAATTAGCATACAGCATAATAAAAGAAGTTTAACAGATGCAAGGACCAAACTGGAATAACAAACTTAGTTTATATGGTCACCATTTGTTTGGGTTTAATTCCCGGGGGGAAACATAGTGAAGGAAATAAATATTTCAGAACTGGAGACTGAGGAGCAGATGTACCTTTTTTAACAGTGGAATGCTGAGAGTAATTAACTGAGACCCAGGTAGTGAGAAGACTATGTTGTGAGTGACCCAAACCCTCCAGGAGCCATTCTCTCCCAAAACAGGCATTCAGAAGGTTGGAGTTTAATAGAGGGGAAGAGGAACAGGAAATAATAGCCTGCTGTGTGTAGGGCAGTATCTTCAAGAGTGCAGCATTTTATTGATTTGTGTGCTGGTTTGTTTTTTTTAGACATTTTAAAAATTTTATTTAAACAATGTGAAATAACAAAGAATACATTAATGATGTTATCAACATTTGTTCAATAATAGCAATATAAATAAACTGTACAACTGGAACAATAAAAATAAACTGTTCAACTATAACAATACAAAAAAGAATTAAAGAATAACAGGTAAAATGTTGATCCAAGTCTAATTACAAGTTAAAAAAATGTGTTTTAGCATATAGAAGAATATTTAACTCAGTAACATATCATTGTATAGACTCAATATAATATATGATTTCTAGGTATTTTTGAGGTATAGAGTGAGTGATAACAGCTTTATCTATAAAGGTTGCCTCTATAAATGGTAACCATTTAGCAAAAAATATGGCATGAAATCGTTGACTTTTGTTAGAAGGTAAAGAGACTGCTATCTTTTCCATAGTATACATTTCCCATATTTTAGCATACCATTGGTGTTGTGTAAGGGTACTAGTGCTCTTCCAATTGCTTGCAATGACCGATTTAGCAGCCATCAATAATGTAGATATAAGTTCTTTTTTTATCTCTGAAATATCTATGCTAGTCCATAAATCAAGCAATACAATATCAGGAGAAAAGTCGATGCCTGTTATCATTTTTATGGAATCTAATATCATCTTCCAAAATGTTTTTATTTTTTTTACAAGCCCACCAACAGTGATAATAGTCAGCATGTTCCCCATATGACCTCCAACACAAAGGTGAGTAAAAGGTAAAGGTTCCCTTGCTCGAAAGCCAGTCGAGTCCGACTCTAGGGTTGCAGTGCTCATCTCCGTTTCAAAGCCGAAGAGCCAGCGCTGTCCGAAGACGTTTCCGTGGTCATGACGTACTATTAATTTGATGTAATTAGGATCTGACCAACACAGATCTCTTTGTGCAGGACTAAAAGATAGAGTTCCCTGACCTGGATATCCCAGGTTAGGCTGATCTCATCAGATCTCGGAAGCCAAGCAGGGTTGCCCCTGGCTAGTTATTATTATCGTATGGCATTGTGTGTATAGCCAGGAGATCCTAAGGTTGTCCGGCAGCTGGAAGTTCTAGTTCTTTTAGTATCATGCACCACTAGGTGGTGAACTAGACTTGTTTTTTAGGCAAGAGAAGTTTCAGAGGTGGTTTGCCATTGCCTGCCTCTGCCTCACGACCCTGGTATTCCTTGGAGGCCTCCCCCTTCCAAATACTAGTCGACCCTGCTCAGCTTCCGAGATCTCACGAAATTGGGCTAGCCTGGGCTATCTAGTTCAGAGCACCCTGGCTAGTGTTTTGATGGGAGACCACCAAGGAAGTCCAGGGTCAGTATGCAGAGGCAGGCAATGGCAGACCACCTCTGGATGCCCTGAAAACCCTGCAGGGTCACGGTAAGCCGGGGTCATTTCATAGAAAAAGAGGTGTGGGAGCTCATTAGCATAACTTACGTGCATATGCCACACACCCTGACATCACCGGAAGTGTGTCAGAAGGCAACACCCACCACTCAGGCTCCACTGGACTGTTTTGGATTGCTAGCTATTGGCGAGGGGGAACATGCAGATCTGTCCTCACAGAGGAGGGAGAGCTTGTACCTGAATAAAACTTGGTCTTAAAGGTGCCACTAGACTGTTTTGGATTGCTAGGTATGGAGGGGGGACGCGCAGATCTGTCCTCCCAGAGGAGGGAGAGCTTGTGCCTGAAGGTGGGCCGGGGGGAGCTCTGCAACTTACCTGGCTGCTTCTTGCTCTGACTGAGGGCTGCTGGGAGCAGGGGGTGGGGCTTGTTGCATGTGCCTACCCCCTGGGCTCCTTACTGCCGGAGCTCCGCTCCTGTGCGCTCCCGCAGGAAATGACCCCTGATCGTAAGTCAGCTGAGACTTGATGGCAAAAAAAAAAGGAGAACATAAGAACATAAGAACTTGAGAGAAGCCAGTGTTGGATCAGGCCAATGGCCCATGCGTTCCAACACTCTGTCACACAGTGGCCAAAAATACCAGGTGCCATCAAGAGGTTCCCAGGTGCCATCACGTGGGGCCAGGACACTAGAAGCCCTCCCACTATTGCCCCCTCCGCACCAAGAATACAGAGCATCCCTTGCCCCAGACCGAGAGTCCCTATCTATACCTTGTGGCTAATAGCCACTGATGGACTTCTGCTCCATATGTTTATCCAATTCCCTCTTGAAGCCGTCCATGCTTGTAGCAAAAAGGATGGCGTGCCAGTGTGCACACACCAATGGGAATGTGGTAAAGAAAAGCTGCCATTATTTGTGAGCATCGCGAGTAGAACCAACCGACTTTATCCTTGCAAACACCCCTGCATGGTAGGCTAGGCTGGTGGAAAATGGCTTGTACCAGAAGTCACAAGCTTCATGGCAGAAGAGGAATTTGAACCTTGGTCATCGTCCCCCCCCCCCGGACCATATGTTTATGTTGCCATTCTGTGTTTAACGTAAGAAAAGTCCCTTGCTGGATCTTATCTATTTCCGACAGTGGCCAGGAAGCCTGGAATGTAGGGCTCAAAGAAGCCAGCGGCCATTCCTCAGTGGCTGACATCCGGAGGTAGACTGCTTCTGAACATGAAGGTTCCATTTTGCTATTGCAGATGGACTTTAGCATACAGCAATCCTGGATAAGACCAAGGTGAGAACCACCATGACCACTGCCCTGTTTCCCACATAGCCTTCCCCAGGCCATTCCCCTAAGCATCTAGCATTCCGAGATAGACTGCTTTCAAACATGCAGGCTCCATCGTTAGTAATAACCTTGGATAAAATTATCTTTTGTGAGATTTTTTTGTATATAGTCTCCTAAAAAGGTGTTCAACAAGAGTCCCTGAGAATCAGGAGTATTAGGAGCAGCAAAGTTTTCCCAAAACCCTGTTGACTGACATCTTTTAACTGGATAACCAAACCCAGGTCTATGCATATTTCATGCACAAAATCAAAGCTTGTCCCACCGCAACACACAGCAAGCCATTTCTGTCCGTGCTATATAATGGGAAACCCCTTCCCCCCAAAATACATCCAAGTCTACTGTGCAATGATAACTATGCTGTGTGCAGTTCATTCTCTAGCTTATCCTCTGGCAAAATAATTCCGCAGCCTGCCAGCAATTGTTCTCCTAGTCTCTACAGAGGAACCAAATGATAGACTCCACGCAAAAGAATAAATAGACTCCAATGCAACATAAAAAATAGTAACTTTCAAAAACCATCAGGAGAGCAATTCGCCCTCCCCGGGACATTTTTGTACTGACATGAAAGTCATCCTGCTTCAACTGAAGGGAGATTCCAAGCATAAAACTGTCACATTGGAATCCATAAGGCGGCCTGATCAGTTCTCTAGGTCTGAATCAAGAGCAAAGTCCTCTCACCTGCTAGTTTCATAAGGGTGTGCCGCCAAGTCACAACCAACTCACGGTGACCTTGGGGTGTTCAAGGCAAAAGATGTTCCTAGGATTGGGTTGCCAGCAATGCTTCCTCTAAGCTGTGGAGCCTTGTGAGCAGAAATTCTGCTTTGTGAGCTACTGGCATTAAAGTTCTGAGCAAGCGATTTGGCTCCTGCCAGGGGTCATTTCATAGAAAAAGAGGTGCAGGAGCTCATTAGCATAACTTATGTCCATATGCCACACCCCCTGACATCACCGGAAGTGTGTCAGAAGGCAACACCCTCCACTCAGGCTCAACTGGACTGTTTTGGATTGCTAGCTATTGGGGGGGCGGGCATGCAGATCAGTCCTCACAGAGGAGGGAGAGCTTGTACCTGAATAAAACTTGGTATTAAAGGTTCCACTGGACTGTTCTGGATTGCTAGCTATGGTGGTGGTGGGGATGTGCAGATCCGCCCTCACAGAGGAGGGAGAGCTTGTACCTGAAGGCGAGCCGAGGTGGGGGTTCTGCAACTTACCTGGCTGCTTCTTGCTCCTCGTGGCCCAACTGAGGGCTGCTGGGAGCAGGGGGTGGGGCTTGTTGCATGTGCCCACCCCCTGGTCTCCTTACTGCCCGAGCTCCGCTCCTGTGTGCTCCCGCAGGAAATGACCCCTGGCTACTGCATACAGTAGTTTGCCCCAGAGCCATCCTCCCTGAGCTAAGACAAAAATGTGTGAGCTGGAGACTAAAAGACTGTGAGCTAGCTCACACTAACTCAGCTTAGAGGGAACACTGGTTGCCAGGTCCCCCCCTGGCCACCGGCGGGGAATGGGGGGGGAGGGTTGCCAGATCCAGGCTGGGAAACTCCTGGAGATTTGGTCATAGATCCAGAGGAATTAGCCGTATCAGTCTGTTGCTGCTAAATAGTAAAAAGCCCAGTAGCATCTTTAAGACTAACAAACTTTATAGCTGCATAAGCTGTTGAGAAACTCAGCCCTCTTCGTCAGATGCATGGAGGCTATGAAGAAAATGGCCAGAGATATATAGGTGGTGAGGGGAGGGGGGAGAACATGCAGAAAGTGCCATGGAAATGTAAAATGCTTTGCATTTACATGGCACGTTCTGCATCCTCTCCCCCCTCCCCTCACCACCTATATATCTCTGGTCAGGGGTCATTTCCTGCGGGAGCGCACAGGAGCGGAGCTCGGGCAGTAAGGAGACCAGGGGGCGGGCACATGCAACAAGCCCCACCCCCTGCTCCCAGCAGCCCTAAGTCAGAGCAAGAAGCAGCCAGGTAAGTTGCAGACCCCGCCCCCCGGTCCAAAACAGTCCAGTGGCACCTTTAAGACCAAGTTTTATTCAGGTACAAGCTCGCCCTCCTCTGTGAGGGCAGATCTGCACGTCCCCCCCCCAATAGCTAGCAATCCAAAACTGTCCAGTGGAGCCTGAGCGGTGGGTGTTGCCTTCTGACACACTTCCGGTGATGTCAGGGGGTGTGGCATACGCAAATGAGTCATGCTAATGAGCTATGCTAATAAGCTCCTGCACCTCTTTTTCTACGAAATGACCCCTGCCTCCGGCCAGTTTCTTCATATCCTCCATGCAGCTGACGAAGAGAGCCGTGTTTCTCGAAAGCTTATCCTACACGATAAAGTTTGTGAGTCTTCACGGTGCTACTGGGCTTTTTACAATCTTGGACCTTCAGGGATGGAGTCCACCCTCCAAAGCATCCGTCTTCTCCAGGGGAACAGATCTCTGTACTCTGGAGATGAGCTGCAATTCCAGGGGATCCCTAGATCTTATGCGGAGGCTGGCACCCCTATCCTCGGAGGTTTGCCATTGCCCGTCACTGGACTCCTTGTGACTTTTCTTGCGGCAAAGTGGCGCTGCGTGGAATATTCCATTGGTGGTGCGTGTGTGTTCTTTTGTACAATAGAGGGTCTTCCCACATGATTCCCAGCTTTAAAATCCATTCCAATTACCGGTGGATTAAAAGCAGTTTTTTGCCCTTCACGCGACATTGGCGCGGCGCTCCTGCGGCAGCCCATCGGACTCCTCGGCCCTTATCTCGGCCCCCGCAGAGAAAGACGCTGGAAGGCATCCTATCTACCGACGGCAAGAGCTGGCATCGCTACAGAGAGACAGAGATAAGGCCAAAAAAAGGGGGGGGGGGGAAGCAAGGCTCGGATGCCTGCCAGGAAAGGGGGGAATCAGCGCCAGGGATGATACTGGAAGGGAGGGGAAAAAGAGGGAAGGGTTGGGATAGTCCCCGTCTCAAGGTCACCTGCTCAAGGTGGCAGGGAGAAGAAACCACATACAGGGTTTCAACAAGGCCAGGACAGGCAGACGATCCTTTTACAACGGGGAACGGCATGTTTTTGCCACCCTACTGAGATGGAAGGGAAGAAGAAGGAGGAGGAGGAGGAGGAGGAGGAGGAAGAGGAAGAGGAGGAGGAGGAAGAGGAAGAGGAAGAGGAAGAAGAGGAAGAAGAGGAAGAGGAAGAAGAAGAAGAAGAAGAAGAAGAAGAAGAGGAAGAAGAAGAGGAGGAGGAGGAGGA
>NW_015174982.1:60690-62572 GCF_001447785.1 Gekko japonicus | reverse complement strand
AGACACACAGTGAGGTAGGTGGGGCTGAGAGAGCTCTGACGGAAACGGCTCTTTTTCAAGGACAGCTCTTATCAGAACTACGGCTTGCCCAAGGTCACCCAGCCAAGTGCAAGTGGAGGAGTGGGGAATCAGACCCGGTTCTCCCAGATTAGAGTCTGCACACTTCACCACTACACCAAACTGGCTCCTTTAGTAGATCCTTTTTCAGTATCCTTTCTTGTCATTTTATACTGAGGAAGGGGACTTTACCCGTTGAGTCTCTGCCTTACAGCCATTAAAGATACAAGTGCTGAAGAGGATATTTGACTGCCAGCTGCAGAGGCCACAATAAACCTGCTTCTTTTTAAAGGTACTAACAGCCTCCCGGTGGCTTTTGCTATAGACAGGGCAACACTGCAACACAGAAGAAGAAGAAGAAGAGGAGGAGGAGGAGGAGGAGGAGGAAGGAGAAGAAGAGGAGGAGGAGGAGGAGGAAGAAGAAGAAGAAGAAGAAGAAGAAGAAGAAGAAGAAGAAGAAGAAGAAGAAGAAGAAGAAGAAGAAGAAGAAGATAAGAAGAAGAAGAAGAAGAAGAAGAAGAAGAAGAAGAAGAAGAAGAAGAAGAAGAAGAAGAAGAAGAAGAAGAAGAAGAAGAAGAAGAAGAAGAAGAAGGGGAAGAAGAAGAGGAGGAGGAAGAAGGGGAAGAAGAAGAAGAGGAGGAGGAGGAGGGAGAAGGGGAGGAAGAAGACGAAGATGAAGAGATTGGATTTATACCCCGCCCTTCACTACCCAAAGGAGTCTCAGAGTGGCTTACAAACTCCTTTCCCTTCCCCTCCCCACAACAGACACCCTGTGAGGTAGGTGGGGCTGAGAGAGCTCTGACAGAAACTGCTCTTTCAAGGACAGCTGTGCCAGAACTATGGTTTGCCCAAGGTCATTCAGCAGCTGCGAGTGGAGGAGTGGGGGATCAAACCTGGTTCTACCAGATTAGAGTCTGCAAACTTAACCACTACTTAACCACTGGCATATTTCAGAAGGCATATTTCAAAACGAAGCAACAGCGCTGATGGTTTTGCTGCAACAAACTCCTCCAGAAATTGCCATGAAGGGGGGGGGAGAGCATTTAAATATCACCAGTGTTTTAAAATCCATCCTAATAATCAGGCAACTATTAAAGGTTATCTTTCCATTGGGCGGTCATGGTGAATTTGGGGCTGATCCCCTTCAGGCTGTAGCAAGGGGCTCCCAAGAGACTTCCATCCCAAAACATAAATGCCTGCAGACAGAAACTTAGCATGTCACTGAAACAGTGTCTAACCTCGTCTACCCTAGCCTTTTTGCTGACAAGCTAATTTTCTGCATGCAGGGAATTATTTCTTTTTCTGGTAGACCATTTTGCTGCCTTCATATAATGGTAATACCACACTTTTCCTGGCTAGGAGTTTCATAAAGTAGTTTCTGGCCATGAAAATATAAAATAACCATCCTATCTCTATATCGCCCCTATAGAACATAAGAACATAAGAGACGCCAATGTTGGATCAGGCCAAAGGCCCATCCAGTCCAACACTCTGTGTCACACAGTGGCCAGAAATACCAGTGCCATCAGGAGGTCCACCAGCGGGGCCAGGACATTAGAAGCCATCCCACTGTTGACCCCCCCAAGCACCAAGAAGACAGAGCATCACTTGCCCCAGAGCCCCTATCTATACCTTGTGGCTAATAGCCACTGATGGACCTCTGCTCCATATGCTTATCTAATTCCCTTTTGAAGCCGTCCATGCTTGTAGCCGCCGCCACTTCCTGTGGCAGTGAATTCCATGTGTTAATCACTCTTTGGGTGAAGAAGTACTTCCTTTTATCCGTTCTAACCCGACCGCTCAGCAGTTTCATGGAGTGCCCACG
>NW_015174982.1:59009-59159 GCF_001447785.1 Gekko japonicus | reverse complement strand
CTTAAAGGAATTCTTTTTACTTTTTACAGCTTCCATTACTCTGTTTTTTAACCATGCAGGCTTTTTCCTATACCTGTTTGTGCCTTTCCTAACCTGCGGAATATTTTTTTTTTTAGCTTCTAGGATCGTAGTTTTAAATAGTTTCCAAGC
>NW_015174982.1:50278-58517 GCF_001447785.1 Gekko japonicus | reverse complement strand
TTTGGCCCCCCTATTTCAACCCATAGAACTTCCAGAAGCGAATCCACTTCACTTAGCCTCTCAATCTTTCTAGACTTTATACCCTCTCTGACATACAGAGCCACCCCACCTCCAACCCTTCCCCCCCAATCCTTCCGATATAATATATAACCGGGAATCACCGTGTCCCACTGCTCCATACAGTAAAAGTAAACAAGCCATAAATTTAAACAGTCAATACCCTGTCTTTCACAACATCTGTGGTAGCTCAAGACGGCTTTACAAAACTAGGATAACCATCCTCATTTTTGTCACTTATAAATCCCTATTGTTCCAGGGTTTTTTTCCTGGCACATGTTTTGCTCCCTCTAGTGGTCAATTCTATATTACATTGCTTAATGTCCAGCATATTTCTCTGCAGGAAATATGCCAGACATACAACAATGTAGTATCAAACTGACCACTAAAGGACAAATGCGTGTGGAAAAGGGGGAGGGGGAACCCGAAGCAATAAGGATGCAGAACTGATGAAAATGAGAATGTGGAAGAGCCACAAGACAAGCAAAATATAAATAATAAAAACCAAACCAGAAACGAACAACACACTTTATGTACAGTCCTTTCCAAACACAGCCAACAGCAGGAAAACACACCAGACTTTGTTGAATGCCCCTTTAAATGGAACAGCTTTACAATGTCAAAGCAGGCCAGTGAAAAGGAGCCCTCCTACAATGAAATAAAATCCAAACAATACCAAACATAGAAAGCTAGCAAGTCAGAGCATCAGCCGGCTCTCTGTCCTTGGCATGCTAGCTTACACTTGACAGGGTTACGTCAAGTTCCTTTCACACAGAAAGCTAGCATGTTGGGGAACAGGTTGTAGTTTAGCTTTCTGCCTGATACGCTAGCTTTCTGTGTGCAGGTCTGGGGTGGGGGCAGAGCGTCATGCAATTCTTCCTTTTGCAGAGGGGCATGCCCAGTTGAACACCTTAGGGGGAATGAGGCCCAACCACGCCCCAAGAAGCACAGAGGGTGATATATCCAGTCCAAACCCTGGGAGCTTCCCACAGTGCCAAATGCTGATAATATCCATGCATCCCAAGCCCAGATGTGCTTAACAGTCCTGTTCCCAGCTTCATCATATCAACCATTCCAGCCCATACTCTGCTCATGGATAAGGGACACGATTGCATGGCCACTGAGGGGGGGAATGAGAGGGCAAAATCTGGGGGGTCCGTATCAGCTGGAGGGCCCTTGAAGCCTGCGTCTTGTGGCATCCAGCCGAATGCCTTTCCAACTGTTTTGATTTTAATGCCGCTCTGGATGTAGCCACTAGGGGTGCAGGGAAGTCTGAGCACAGTAAAAGGCACTCTGCTATCGGCTAGACTTGCCTTTCTCCGAGACTGAAGCAAACTTGCTTAACAGATAACGATAAGGCCACCAACCAAGACAGCACTGAAGCAAGAGGGGGCAATGCGGCTGATGGCTGCTACAGTAATTTCCAGCCTGCTAACAGCCTACCTTCCTTTCTTCCTTTCCTTGCTCCCAGCTCAGCCAGACCTTGCAAAGCATTAGTTAGGGTGTTGGCAGCAAGATAAAACAACCTTTCCTTCTCTTTTCCTTAATTTCTCTCCCTCTTTTCCACACTTTGCCACCTTTTTCTCACTTTTCAATTTCCCTCTCCCTCCACCTAATCTCCCCCCCTGTCTGTCTCCTCCTCCTGTTTATTTTCAATTCTTGGTCTCGAGCCCTTCTCATCCCTAAACAGTTTGGTATAGTGGTTAAGAACACGGACTCTAATCTGGGAGAACTGGGTTTGATTCCCCACTCCTCCACATGAAGCCAGCTGGGTGACCTTGGGCCAGTCACAAGCTCTTTAAGAGCTGTTCTCTCAAGGGCAGTTCGAGAGAGAGCTCTCTCAGACCCATCTACCTCACAGGGTGTCTGTTGTGGGGAGAGGAAGGGAAGGTGATTGTAAGCTGCTCTGAGACTCCACGTGAATCGCAGGGTATAAATCCAATCTCCTCCTCCTCCCTCTGTCTTGCTTGGAACAGTACAGTAGCAAACCTTTGTTAATATTGTGAACTGAAGGGGGGGGATGTAATAGTCCCACATGATCAAACCAAGTAATAAAAGGATAGATACTCCCCCTCCCCTCCATCTTTAAATGCACGGTAATAGAACAATAACCTGTTTTAGTGGTTATCCATAAGCCCTGCTTTTCAGGGAAAGGAGCAGGATATAAACGGAATAAAATAAAATGTGGAACAAAAGTTAGAACTCCCAGTACAGTCACTGAGTTGTCATCATTATTATTGTGTTGGTGGAAGATGTAATCGCCCTTTGTAAAGGCTACTTTGATATACGACAAATGATGTAACCTTTTTAATCTGAGAAAGCAAGGTACACTATAGAGGGGACACAAAAGGAAAAGGGGGATTATAGAACAAATTATATAAATCAAGCTTATTATGCATTGCAGGGTCTATAGAACCAAAAAAAGAGTAAATATTCCTCCACAACATCCCCTCCATTGTAGTTTTAAAGACATTTTCCAAAGGATACAACGATCCTTGCTTCAAACATTTTGAATTTCAAATTTCATGACTCATCTTTGATGGAATCTTTGTAACATCATCACAAGCTCTTTTTGTAGCAGCACGACCTGTGCATATTAGGCGCCGCACCCCTAATGTAGCCAATCCTCCAAGAGCTTAGAGAGCTCTTCTTACAGGGGCTACTGTAAGCTCTTGGAGGATTGGCTACATTAGGGGTGTGTCGCCTAATATGCAAAAGAGTTCCTGCTACAAAAAGAGCCCAGAGTCTATAACAAATACCAGGCCCGGTCTTTCTCCCTGATGGAGATGCAGAGCTGCAGTGTTCTGTCCTCTATTTTATCACACAACAACCCAGTGAGGTAGGTCTGGCAGGGTGTGTCACGCAGCAACCTTCCATGGCGGGCTGGGGATGTGAGGATTAAGGACACCTGACAGGTTGCTTCAAAGTTCTCTTATTACATGTTGCCTGTCATGAAGACAACCTGGTTCAGGGTACTCCAATTCCCTTCATTTTCTGGGCACTGCAACTTCCGTCGGCGTTCTGGGGTTGGTGGCCAGTTTTCAAACATGTAGCATTGTTTTATGAGTTACGCCTGCCGCAAACAGAGACCTTTAGTTTCCATTGCAAATAGCATGGGGTGGGCAGTGTTCCCTCTAAGCTGGCTTAGTGTGAGCTAGGTCGGAGTTTTTTAGCCTCCGGCTGACACACTTTTGTCTCCGCTCAGGAAGGAAGGCCCCAGGGCAGCATCCCAATCGCTCGCTCACAACTTTTAATGCCAGGAGCTCACAAAGGAGAATTTTTTGCACACAAGACTCCGCAGCTTAGAGGGAGCTTTGGTGGTGGTGGTTTGTCTCACCTGGGCCAGGATTTCCCCATGTATTTCCTGAGGCTGGTGGCCAATTTTGAGTGCCCTAGCTTTATTCTCTGATGAGTTATGCCCACCAGTGTGGCGTAGTGGTTAAAGTGTCAGACTCAGATCTGGGAGGCCCAGGTTCGAATCCCCATTCTGCCATGGAATGGGTGCCCTTGGGCCAGTCACACACTCTCAGCCTGACGTACCTCACAGGGTTGTTGTGAGGATAAAAGGGAGGAGAGGAGAATGACGCAGGCAGCTTTGGGTCCTCCATGGGGAAGAAAGGTGGGATATATAAGTAAAATACAATAAATACAGAAAAAACAGATGGACCGGCAGGCCGATTGTTATGTTACGACAGATTCATTGCAACAGCAAGCCGAGCGATTTGTTTTGTTACGATATTTGGTTTGGATCAGGGAGACATGGAGGGCCCAGGTGACTATTGGGTGTTGTAAATAAGAAGCGGGAGACTGACCAGTTATGAAGGTGGACAGAGAGTTTATATAGTTATAAAGGTGAATATATACAGAGACTATACTATACTAAGCTGATAGCTATTATGCTAAACCCCAGCCAATCTCTAACGGGGTGATGTAATCACTAGCTCTAACAAGACCTGAAAGAGCAACACCTGCTAGAAAACACCTGGCTGTAATTACATGATTACTAGCATGACAGCTAGGTCTGACAAACAGATCAAACTGATCTATAGTAACTGCTTGCTACCTCTATCACTCTGACATATATCTCAATAGCGACATCTTGGTCTGGGGCCCCCTGGTGGCTCTTGGAAGCCCTGGCTGACTTCTCAAGTGCAGGGTTCCTAGCTCTGAGTTGGGAAATACCTGGAGATTTGGGGTACAGCCTGAGAAAGGTGGGTTTTGGAGAAGGGAGAGACCTCAGCAGGGCATAATGCCGTAGAGTCCACCTTCCAAAGCAGCCATGTTTCCCCAGGGGAACTGACCTTGGTTGTCTGGAGATCAAGTGTAGTAGTGGGAGATCTCCAGGTGCCACTTGGAGACTGGCAACCCTACCTTGAACCGAAATACACATGGCACCATGCTCAGCACTCCTGCCTGGTCTTATGGCTTGCAAAGAGGTTCAAAAGGTGGCCGTGCCCTCACAGATTGAAGAATAAGAGTTGGATTCATACCCCGCTCTTCACTCGGAGTCTCAGAGCGGCTTACAATCCCCTTCGCTTCCCCTCCCCACAACAGACACCCTGTGAGGGAGGTGGGGCTGAGAGAGCTCTCTCGAGGACTGCTCCTGAGAGAACTTGTGACTGGCCCAAGGCCACTCCAGCAGCTGCATGGGGAGGAGTGGGGAATCAAACCCAGTGTAAAGTACTGTGTTCGCCGCATGGAAGACTCGGACGACGATGTGTGTTGATACGCGTTTATTGTACTTCACACAGGAACTACCAAACGGCCCTGCAAGGCCAACTATATACACACCCACCCAGCACACCCACAGTCCCGTTGGAGGGTTTGAATTACCCGCCAAAGTTGTTATTGGTGAGTGCTGGGGGAACTAGGATCCTAGGCTTCTATTGTTTAGAGGAGCTAAGCTCCCTACTGTAGCCGCGGACCCCTGGTGACGGTCTGCGTACATAACACCTGGTTCTCCCAGCTTCGAGTCTGCCGCTCTTAACCACGACACCAAACTGTCTCTAACCTCCCTGCTTGGGAAGCTGACTGGAAATGCATCAGGGGGCCAGCTTTTCATTCTAGCCGGCCCGCTCCCAAACCACACTGATTGGCAGAAATTCTACTTTGTGAGCTACTGGCGTTAAAGTTGTGAGCGAGCTATTGGGCTACTGCATAAATTAGTTTGCTCTGGAGTCTGGAGCCATCCTCTCCTGAGCGAAGACAAAACTCTGTGAGCTGGGGAGCAAGCAGAGGAGTCCCAAAAGGGCAGTATGGACCAACCTGCTCCTACAAAGACTTCCCCATCTGTGCAACTCCCCGAATGTAAAAAGATGGAAGGTAGAAAAGATAGTCCTGGGCCAAAGTTCCTTGAGACGCAGCTATTCCATATGAAGGGCACTTATTTCTACGCAGGGGAACCTGCAAAAGAGGGAATAGCTCCGCTTGCAATCCGTTCTGCCATCTCAGGCAAACAGACCCCTTAACCCTACTGTGTGGGTCGGTCAGGCAGGCCAGGCCATGGGGGGAGGGGAGGGGGAGAAACAGGGGCCATTTCGTAGAAAAAGAGGTGCAGGAGCTCATTAGCATAACTTATTTGCATATGCCACACCCCCTGATGTCACCAGAAGTATGTCAGAAGGCAACACCCACCGCTCAGGTGCCACTGGACTGTTTTGGATTGCTAGCTATGGGGGGGGGGCATGGAGATCTTGTCCTCTCAGAGGAGGAAGAGCTCGTACCTGAATAAAACTTGGTCTCAAAGGTGCCACTTGACTGTTTTGGGCCGGGGGGCCGGGGGGGGCCTCTGCTGCTTACCTGGCTGCTTCTTGCTCTGACTGAGGGCTGCTGGGAGCAGGGGGTGGGTTTGTTGCGTGTGCCCACCCTCTGGGCTCTTTACTGCCAAAGCTCTGCTCCTGTGCGCTCCTGCAGGAAATGACCCCTGGGGAGAAATGCCAGTGAACTGAAAGAAGCAAAATTAAGATTTATTATCAATGTCATTTATATTCTGCCTTACTCACTTGGAATCAAGGCATTTTTTTTTTTATGGAACATAACTTGTTCTTCGGTCGCACAGGAGTCCGACTCTTTGCGACCCTATGGACCACATCACGCCAGGCCCTCCTGTCTTCTGCCGTCCTCCGGAGTGTGCTCAATTTCATGTTCGTTGCATCGATAACACTAACCGTCTCATCCTTTGCCGTCCCCGTCTTCTTTGACCTTCAGTCTTTCCCAGCATCGGGGTCTTCCCCAGTGAGTGCTCCCTTCCAATGTTCCCTCTAAGCTGTGGAGTCTCGTGAGCAGAAATTCTACTTTGTGAGCTACTGGCGTTAAAGTTGTGAGCGAGAGATTTGGCTCCTGCATTAATTAGTTTGCTCTGGAGCCATCCTTCCTGAGCCAAGACAAAAATGTGTGAGCCGGAGGCTAAAAAACTGTGAGCTAGCTCACACTAACTCAGCTTAGAGGGAACACTGCTCCCTTCTCATTGGGTGGCCAAATTATTTGAGCTTCAGCTTCAGGATCTGGCCTTCCAGCGAACAGTCAGGGTCAATTTCTTTCAGGATTGAGTGATTGGATCTCCTGGCCGTCCAAGGGACTCTCAAGAGTCTCCGCCAGCACCATAATTCGTAAGCATCTATCCTTCGGCACTCGGCCTTCCTTATGGTCCAACTCTCGCAGCCATACAGTACTAACTGGGAATACCGTCGCTTTGACCATGCAGACTTTTGTTGGCAGTCCCATTACAAATTTGAGACTACAAAATGGAGGGAGACATTGAGCTTTGGAAGGAAACGAGGTAGGGCCTCCAGCTCCGGCTTGGGAAATACCTCGAGATTTGGGGAGGTGGAGCCTGAGGAGGGCGGAGTTTGGGGAGGGGAGGGACTTCAGTGCGGCATGGCGCCATAGAGTCCACCTTCCGAAACAGCCTTCGTCTCCATCTGAACTGATCCCTGTTGCCTGTAGATCAGTTGAAATCTCAGGAGGTCTCCAGCCACCAACCGAAGGTTACGAACAATGATGAAAACAACCGTGATGTAGCATTATGAAAATATATGTGTTTTGGGGAAGAATGTTTGAGTGTCAATTCACAGATTAGGATTGTTGGCGTGTAAAGTAACGTTACCGACACCGCACACCGAGGAAAAGCTGTCATGTGAAACAGGAGTGTATGCAGTTTCCGTTGTGTGTATGCGTACATCTTTATTCCTTGTTGAAGAAACACGACTCACCGCAAAACAGCAGTCTAAATATATTTTCGTAATAGCCAGTTTGGTGTGAGAGCCAGTTTGGTGTCGTGGTTAAGTGTGCGGACTCTAATCTGGGAGAACCGGGTTTAATTCCCCACTCCTCCACTGGCACCTGGCTGGATGACCTTGGGCAAGCTGTAGCTCTGGCACAGCTGTTCTTGAAAAAGAGCCCGTTTCTGTCAAGAGCCCTCTCAGCCCCACCTGCCTCACAGGGTGTCTGTTGTGGGGAGGGGAAGGGAAAGGAGTTTGTAAGCCGCTCTGAGACTCCTTTGGGTAGTGAAGGGCGGGGTAGAAATCCAATCTCTTCCTCTTCTTCTTCTTCTACTACATCATGGTTGTCTTCCATCATGGTTTGCATCCTTCCCGTGATCTTCTCTGCTGCTTCTACCAACTGGAGGTGGGCAGTTCTAAACTGAGCAGAAGACCAGAACAGAGCGTGGGGTGGAGGGACCAGGATCACCCCAATCTCAGTCCACCTGTACTCACTCCCAATGTGTCTCCAGGGTCCATTGAAGGTGCTGGGATTGACCTTTAAAGCCATTTAAGGCTTGGGGCCAAGAGACCTGAAGGATGGCCTGCTCCCTCATGAACATATCCAACCGCTACTGTCACCTTTAGGCAGGGGTCATTTCGTAGAAAAAGAGGTGCAGGAGCGTAACTGATTAGCATAACCGATTAGCATATGCCACACACACCCTGGCATCACCGGACGTGTGTCAGAAGGCAACACCCACCACTCAGGCTCCACTGGACTGTTTTCGATTGCTACCTATTGGGGAGGGGGAACATGCAGATCTGTCCTCACAGAGGAGGGAGAGCTTGTACCTGAATAAAACTTGGTCTTAAAGGTGCCACTGGACTGTTTTGGATTGCTAGCTATTGGGGTGGAGGGAACATGCAGATCTGCCCTCACAGAGGAGGGAGAGCTTGTACATGAAGGCGAGCCGGGGGGG
>NW_015174982.1:36149-50208 GCF_001447785.1 Gekko japonicus | reverse complement strand
GGGGGCTCTGCAACTTACCTGACTGCTTCTTGCTCCTCGTGGCCCAACTGGGGACTGCTGGGAGCAGGGGCCGGGGCTTGTTGCATGTGCCCGCCCCCTGGTCTCCTTACTGCCAGAGCTCCGCTCCTGTGCGCTCCCGCAGGAAATGACCCCTGCCTTTAGGGGACTTGCTCTGGGGGGGGGTCCCCATCAGTTGAAGCATGGTAGCCTGAGAAGGGACCTTCCCACTCATGGCACCAAAGCTCTGCGATTCCCTCCCCAGGGAAATTTCTCTGTCCCCTTCCGGCAGGGTCTTCTGGCAGTGGGTGGACACTCATCCCTCCCTCCCTGACCCTCCTGTCTGAGCACAGGTTTTCTTACATTGTCACCTTTAACTCTTTCCTGTGTGTGGATTTCGAGGTCTGGTTTGAAGGGGTTTTTTTAATCACTCGCTGCCTTGGGAGGAAAGCTAACATTAAAGTGTTTTAAATAAATCATGTTAAGGAAGAACGCAGGGCGGCTGAGAAGAGAGGAGCCTTGGATCTGATGCGGGGGTGCCCCTTGGGCAGGGATCCTCGGTCTCTTGCAGATGTGCCCGTATCCCCATCTGGAAGGGGGGAAGGGGGGGCTTCCACGGTATCCCCCCCATACCCCCTCTTGTTGCAAGCCATTCCTCGTGGACTCTGCTTGACGCAAAGACTCCGCCCTCCTCCTTCCCTGCATCCAAAGGGGCCGATTTCTTGCTTGTTCTGTAAACCTGCAATTACTGTTCAAGCCACCACCTAATTAGCAATAGCCTTCCCCCCCCCCTTTTCCAAGTAGAGATGAGCTTTGCCAGTAAAAGAAATTGGTTGCAGAGGGAACGTAAGAAGAGCCCTGCTGGATCAGACCAGTGGTCCATCTAGTCCAGCATCCTGTCTAACACAGGGGCCAGCCAGTTCCTCTGGAGGGCCAACAACAGGGCATAGAGGCAGAGGCCTTCCCTCATAACAATATAAGAGCCCTGCTGGATCAGACCAGTGAGGGTCCATCTAGTCCAGCATCCTGTCTTACACGGTGGCCACCCAGTTCCTCTGGAGGGCCAACAACAGGGCATAGAGGCTGAGGCCTTTCCTGGTAAGAACATAAGAAAAGCCCTGCTGGATCAGACCAATAGTCCCTCTAGTCCAGCATCCTGTCTCACACAGTGGCCAACCAGTTCCTCTGGAGGGCCAACAACAGGGCAGAGAGACTGAGGCCTTCCCTGGTAAGAACATAAGAAGAGTCCTGCTGGATCAAACCAATAGTCCCTCTAGTCCAGCATCCTGTCTCACACAGTGGCCAACCAGTTCCTCTGGAGGGCCAACAACAGGGCAGAGAGGCCGAGGCCTTCCCTGGTAAGAACATAAGAAGAGTCCTGCTGGATCAGACCAGTGGTCCATCTAATCCAGCATCCTGTCTCACACAGTGGCCAACCAGTTCTTCTGGAGGGCCAACAAGAGGACATAGAGGCTTTCCCCTGATGTTGCCTCTTAGCTCTGGGATTCAGAGGCTTCTGAATGTGGAGGTTCCTCTCAGCCACCATGGCTAGCCTTATTCTCCATGCACCCATCTATTCCCCTTTTAAAGCTGTTCTATGCCTGTAGTCATCACTACATCCTCTGGCAGCGAATTCTACATTTGAATCACTCTCCGTGTAAAGTACTATTTCCTTTGGTCCGTCCTGACCCTCCTGCCCATCAGTAGCTTCCATTATGAATGGCTTGGGCTGGTGGGTGGCAAGGGCCTCACAAGGGCTCTGGAGGCACACTTGGCAACTGTGGTTGCCAACTTTACTGCTGGACCCTGCTCCTGTACAGCAGCTCAAGACATGGAGACAGAGCATCTCTGTCCCTCAGTCCAGCTCCAGGTGGGCAAAGGCAGAGGAGCAGAGCCAAACTGAAGACGGTTAGCCGCCTGGTTTATACAGATCCATCCCAAGGGTCCTTCATTGAGGTACCCAAGGAGGAGGATCAGGGGAGGGCCTGTGGATCGGTGGCATAGCATCTGCTTGGCACGCAGAAGGTCCCAGGTTCAATCCCCAGCATCTATAGCTAAAGAGTCAGGCAGTTGTTGTTGTTCAGTCACACAGTCGAGTCCGACTCTTCGCGACCCCATGGACCAGATCATGCCAGGCCTTCCGGTCTTCCGCCGTCCTCTGAAGTTGGCTCAATTTCATGTTCGTTGCATCTATGACACTGTCTAACCATCTCATCCTTTGCCGTCCCCGTCTTCTTTGAACTTCAATCTTTCCCAGCATCAGGGTCTTCTCCAGTGAGGGCTCCCTTCTCATTGGGTAAAAAGGTAAAGTATTTGAGCTTCAGTTCCATTATCTGGCCTTCCAGGGAACAATCAGGGTTGATTTCTTTTAGGATCTTCTTGCAGTCCAAGGGACTCTCAAGAGTCTTCTCCAGCACCATAGTTCAAAAGAATCTATTCTTCGGTGCTTGGCCTTCCTTATAGTCCAACTCTCGCAGCCATACATGACTACTGGGAATACCATTGCTTTGACCATGCGGACTTAACTAAAGGGAAAACCTAGATCTCTGAAGGGAGAAACCTAGAAGTACTAAGACAAAGCTATTCTCTAAGAAACTGTACTTAATATTCTGTGTAACAGCTGAAACACATAATAAGCAAAAACCTCTCACTGAAAAGAACTTGAAACTCAGAAATTAAGCGGCAACAACACGTTCTTGGATGTTCAAAAACCTCAGTTCTGGATATATGAGAGTTTTCCCTCAGCAGTCCCTGCACCTTGAATCCTCGTATTTATATAGTCCCTGCCTGTTTATTAAAACCTTTATTCTGTTTTGAAAGTTAATTTTACCTCATGCACCCTTTTATGAGGCTATTTTAAAATAAGACAGCTCCTGTCTTCCCTCTAGTTCCTGTGCTGGGTCCTAAGCCTAAACAAATATCCGTGATAGGGTGGGACAGTTAAAGCTTATAAAATAAAGAAGAAATACATGCTAGTGAAGGGCAGCTCAGTCACTGAGGTGAACTAAAGATATTTTTGGTGGGAAAATATGCCTGGGAGTGGGGAAGCGTCAGGGATCTGTTATAGATGCCATTTATCGTCAGCTACAGTGGAAAATGAATGTGCCACATGGGTGGGGGAGGGTTTCCTGTGCTGTGGATTCATAGTCCTATTTAGGAGAAAAGACACAGAGAAGCAGACGGAAGACCGGAAGATACTGAGCCAGATCCCAAATAAAATGGGTCAGACCAAGCAGGATCCATCTCCTCCAGCGAGTGCCGTGTGGTCTAGTGCTTGGACAGGGAGCTACGAGACCCGGGTTCAAATCCCCATTTGGTCATGAAGCTCACTGTGAGCCAGTCGATTTCTTGGTCTCAGCTACCTCACAGGGTTGTTATGAGGATAGAATGAACAAAGCACACCTGTGGCCTTGAGCTCTAGAGGGGGTGGGGAGCAATGTTCCCTCTAAGCTAAGGAGTCTTGTGAGCAAAAATTCCACTTTGTGAGCTACTGACATTAAATTTGTGAGTGAGCCATTTGGCTCCTACATAAATTGGTTTGCTCTGGAGCCATCCTTCCTGAGCTCAGACAAAAATGTGTGAGCTGGAGGCTAAAAAACTGTGAGCTAGCTCACACTAACTCAGCTTAGAGGGAACACTGGTGGGGAGCAGCGTTCCCTCTGAGTTAGTGTGAGCTAGCTCACAGTTTTTTAGCCTCCGGCTCACGCATTTTACAAACTAATTTACGCAGTAGCCAAATCGCGTGCTCACAACTTTAATGCCAGTAGATCACAAAGTAATTTTTTTTTGCCCAAAAGACTCCACAGCTTAGAAGAAGCATTGGTGGGGACAATTCATAAAAATATGGAAACAGGACGCTGGACTAACAGCAGCCAGCCAGCCAGATGCTTCTGGGAAAGCCACAAACCGGGCGTGAGGGCAGCAGGTCAACAAACTGCATCTAGAGATATACTGGCCCTGAACGTGGAGGGTCCACTGTTGTCCCTAAAAGCCAAACACTCTCAAACGAGTGCAAGAGCCAGGCCGTTCTGAGGAAGGATATTCCATCCCCTCCTGGATTCAGAGATAGACTACCTCTACAGATGGAGGTTCTAGGTATGGAATAACACAACAGACGTCCTCCCTCTGAAAGCCACTGATGACCAAGGAGAAGCAGGCAGCCCCCATGCCTCGGCTCTCTCCGGCGAGCAAGACTTGGCCTCTTTTCTCCACGACACGTTTCTACCATTTCAGTCAGCAAAGCTGTGCCTTCCTTTTTGCGGGAGGGTCACAGAGGACGGGCAGCAGAGGTTGCCTCACCAAGGGCTTGCCTTTGAGAAAACGCTTAGCCGACAAATGCTTCCAATTCTGTCCGCATTAAGCCCCCCCCCAATCTCAGCTGATCTGCCAGGCAGGTTAGGTGTCTGCAATCAGCCAGCCGGGGGGGCAGCCAGCCCGGGAGGGGGGAGAATTCTACTCCCAGCCCTGTAATTGACGGGATCCCTGCCCGGCTGGGCGGCTGACGGAACGGCGTCTCAGAGACTGCAAGCCGGACTCTTGATTTCTGCTTTGCAAATTTGAGAGAAAGCATTCTGAAACGGCCAGGGGCTGGTTTGAGTTATGCTCCGCCGGGATATTTGAACAGGTACTCTGTACAGGGGTGGCTGCAGGTGACGACAGGAAAGTACGTTCGGTGTTAAAGCAAACGGATTTAAGAAAAACAAAAGGCTCCTTGAACATACAAAGCTGCCTTGAACTGATTCAGCCAAACAATAGGGACCCCCAAGTGTATGTAGTATGCAAAAATATAAACCGCAAGGGTAGACCATCATAAGATACACAACTTTCACGAGTAAACAGAAGACAGTCTATTGCAATACAATAACAATAAATTGAAGATACGATAGCATTGGTGGTCACAATTCAAAAACACTGTTTGCAAATCCAAAATACAATTTGATGATGGTGGAAAATGTCCAACAAGAGACTCCTCTATATCCTTTGACTATAATACCACCCATAAGTCCTCAAAGTCAACAAAAAGGCAGAGGATGTCCCAAAGCACAAATAAACGTCTAACAGCCGAAAATGTCCTTCCCAGGTATGCCAGACGTTTCAAAGCAATCTTCTTCAGTTGTACGGCTGAAAATGGAACTACAAACCTCTCTTTGGCTTTTCATATTTCATTGTTGTATTGTTATTTGTGGACTTTGAGGTCTCTTGGACACTATTCTATTCAAAGGATATAGAGGAGTCTCTTGTTGGATATTTTCCACTATCATCAAATTGTATTTTGAATTTGCAAATAGTGTTTTTGAATTGTGACCACCAATTCTATCGTATCTTCGATTTACTGTTATTGTACTGCAATAGACTGATGTCTACTGTTTACTTGTGAAAGCTGTGTATCTTTTTTTTTTTGGGGGGGAAGTACCCGTGGGTACACATTTATTGTTTTCTTATACTCCTAAACAAAGACATAAACAACTACAACAAACAACATATAAACCAAGAGACTTGTTACAGTTTGTCACTACACCTAATCCATCGCTTCATTATTCTCTAATATTTGTTAATATTCTCTAGTTCCGTTATTATATATTACTACATACTCAGATATTATTATTACCATATCACCTTAGTCTTTGACTCCGTTCACATTATACCAATCATATACTCTCTTCCAGGTTTTTTGATATTTCAATTTCTTCGTGCCTCTCATTTCCATAGACAATTTATCTACTTCCGCCGCTTCTAAAGGTTTATTACTATATTCCTGTTTGGTTGGTGTTTCTTGAGTCTTCCAGTATTTGGCATATAATATCCTTGCCGCCGTTGACATGTATACAATCAGGTATCTATCAGCTTCCTCAAATTCTTTCGGAAAAATATTTAGAAAGCTTTTGATGGTCTAGTCTTGCGGATTAAACTGACTCAGAACATGGGGCCATCTACTTCCGTACCGTCTGCTCGGGACTAGCAGCCGCTCCTGGGGTCTCAGGCAGAGAAAGGCCTTTCCCCAACATTCCCCACCCGAGGTCCTTTAACAGGAGCTTCTAAGGGTCGTACTTGGGATGTTCTACCACCGAACCTCCGTTTCTCCTCTGCAGCAAGCCCTCCTCTCTTCCCAGAAGGGTCTGCCCCTTTCCTAAGGCTGCACACAGACAAAACACTCCAAACAGGAGGTTTTTGTTTTGGCCGTCAAGCTGCAGCCAATTTATGGCGACCTCATGGAGTTCTGAAAAGGCAAGAGACGCTCAGAATTGGTTTGCTATACCCTGCTGCTGCACAGCGACCCGGGACTTCCTCGGTGGTCTCCCATCCAAACACAAACCAGGGCTGACTCTGCTTAGCTTCTGAGATCTGACAGGATTAGGCTGGCGTGGGCTATCCAGGTCAGGGGAGTTGCCATAGATTATTCCTCCCTTGGTTGGCTTCCTTCTGACAGTGCAAAGGATTTGCCATGCAATCCCAATGTTGATTAAGTTGCTGGTCTTGCCCCCTTCACACGCTTCCAATTCAGTCTAAAGTCTACCACATTTTCACCAGACCGTTTCTCCAGGGAGGGCAGATTATACATTTGTCCGTTCTCTGTTTCGAACTGGCAAACACCCTGCAAAGAAGGTTAGGCTGAGCGAGAGGTCGGCCTGACACTACCCAGTGAGGTCCGTAGCCAAGTAGAGATCTGAATCCGGATCTGCCAAATCTGTCTGCCTTAAAAAAAAAAAGTTTTACATGTGTGCTACTCAATAAAATTCATTTTTTTGGGGGGAAAACCCCATGTTTTTAATGTCAAACTTCTCAAGGGGAAGAGGTGTGTGTGTGTAGCCAGCTGAGGACACAACCACTAGCCAATCCATGCTATGCGCACCTGATTTCAACTGCAGACCTGCAGAATCAGATCTCTCCCGCCCACCCCTCGCTTGACCCTTGGAGAGAAAATGGTGTACGCTACAAGTGCCCTTGGGAGAAGCCCCTCGAGGTCTCTAATGATTTGTTTCTAGGCAGTTTCTCACCGTTATGGGTAGGCTGAACAGGTGCCCACTTCGGAAAGAAAGGTCACAGAGAAAAGACACAGAAGACAGCACAGTTCAAATACTTTATTCCTTAGAGAGGGTTTAACAAGATGGGTCGAATTCATTTAAAGGCAGACATGGCCTTCCCCCCTGCGGGAAGGGAGCGAATCCAGCCGTATTCAGTGGTGGTGGGGGGGAGAAAGATGTTCTGCGCTTCGTTCGGGGCCAGATGGGAGCATCTTTAGACAGTCTGGGCAGAGGCATGGCTCCTGTCTAAAGACTGATCTTCTTTGAAAAGAGATACCGCCCAAGTGGGCGTTCAAGCTGGCACTGGCTTTTGGCAGTCTCGCCTCCCGCCGGATAAGCCATCCAAACATCCAGAAGCCCTGCCTTCCAAAAGCAATAGTCCTGGAGTCAGAACGTGCATGTGCCCGCGCGTGTGTGCCTTTTCCCGGCGACGCCGTCAAGCAGAGCCGACTTAATTGCAGCACGACGCAGCAAGAGGGGTTTTGTGTGTGTGCGCGCGCCTGCTTTCTTTCCACGGGCGTCTTGGAAAAGTCACGCCGACTGGGAAGGCGTAATTATGGCTTTTCGAGTTTCGCTGCAGGCAACCCGATTCTATTCCAGCAATGAGAAAATGGGCAGGGACGCGGGGTGCGCGCGTGTGCCGGAGAGTCGGGGAACGGAGGGAGCAATCCATTTTTTTTTGTAAAAAGAGAAAAGACATTCTAATCTCTTACAGCCCTCGCGGCCAAAAAGGATCATGCTGCGCCTGTTCCATTGCCCCATAATCCCTCTAAGACTCCGAGGGGGGGGGAGATGAGCAAAGCAGGAGAAAAAAAGTGTTCCAAAACAGCACTGAGCTGTAACACCCCCAACCCCTGTCCACCCCGGTCCCACACCCTTCAGTGCTGGAACAACATGCCCAGGAAGGGCTGTTGAATTCCGGCACTCGCCAACGATCTACCCCGAACGGCACGAGGGGCCAAAGGGAACCGTGGGAGGAAGGGGGTGGGCGGAGGCTTAACAAGGGAAGCTGTGGGCGGGGCCAGGGGTGGCTCACGGGCATTGCCACCTGCCCAGGAATTGGCAAGGTGAGACTTGGGGGGGGCGGGCGCGGAGGGAGCCACAAAAGGAAGCAAGATGGCTCCTCTTTTGTCCCCGCTGGGGGAAATCAGAAACCGTCTGCGCAGAAGGGAGCCCTAGGTCCACTGCTCGTCTTTCGGCACCCGACGGCTTCCCCTCCCTGCAGTCGTGGGGGGGTCGGGATGCCACTGGACCACCGAAGGACGAACGACTCTTGCAAGGACTGTGCGGGGCCCCAGGGGAAGGGAGGTTCCATGCGAGCGGCTGTGAAAAGAGGGGCTGGATGGGAGTGGGGACCGGGAAGGAAGGGGAAGCCCTGTGGAAGATGGCTCACAGGAATGGCACCCTCCCCGGCCATGCACCGGCGTTGGGCTCAAGCCTTGCCCCACTGGTATCGATTTCTGCGACTGGGGACGGACCCAGAGGGTAGATCCAGACCCGTAGCTAGGATTCTTTAAAATTCAGGGGGCACCCTGTACACATTCCTGCACTCCCCTCAAAGTATGGGAAGTCGGGGGGCCTTGGCAGTAAGTCAGGGGGCCAGGCCCCAAGATGCACCACTGTAGCTGCAGGCCTGGGTGGAACGCACACTGGGACAGCGCCCAGAGCGCAAGCGGGCCCAAAGGAAAGAGAAGCGGCTTTAGAGAAAAAGAGAGGCAGGCATACCCATGGCCGGGATTCCCCACCAACGGGCTTGCAGCTCTGCTACGGGAACCCACCACCACCCAGTCCCCGAGGAAGGCGACCTGATGCAGCTGTGTCATCGCTGCGGCAGGAGAAGAAGAGCAAATCGATAGGAAGGATTCTGGGAAGGGGGGGGTTGCAGCTCCCCCTTTGCCGACATCCCTCATCGACGCACGCCTCGTCGGAAGCCGGCGGGAGGGGACGGCAAGTGTGGCGGAGAGAGGGAGAATCCTGCCGCACGCTCTTGCGTGGCCATGAGGAGGGCTGTGTGCATTAAGGACGGGAAGGGGACGTCGCAGTTGCTGTAAAACGTATATGCGGTGTCCCCTGCAGGGACTTGGCTCGACAGCATCGAAAACGTGGAGGGGCTCAGCGGGAAACACAAGTCCAGAAGAGGGACTGAGGCGGGAGCAGCCGGAAGAACCAGGCGGGCGCTTCAATCCGGGGATTTACAGGCTCCGGTCCGGCCGTGAGAACTGTGCCCTATCAGTGATGCCGGAATCGAGTCTCTCGGACTAACCCTAGATGCAAAGAGGGCACAGGGACCTCTGCTCCAATCCGGGGACCTACAGGCTCCAGTCCGGGAACTGTGCCCTATCAGTGATGCCGGAATCGAGTCTCTCGGACTAACCCTAGATGCAAAGAGGGCACAGGGACCTCTGCTCCAATCCGGGGACCTACAGGCTCCGGTCCGGTCTTGAGAACCGTGCCCTATCAGCAATGCCGGAATCGAGTCTCTCGGACTAACCCTAGATGCAAAGAGGGCACAGGGACCTTCTGCCGTTGGGAGTCCCAGCTTCTCTTCCATCAGCGGGCCTCCGCAAAGGGTCTTTGGGGAGAAGGCGGTGCCTAGAGGTCGGATCCCCTGGATCTGTTCCGCTAGCATTTTAGTCTGGCGAGAGGCACTTCC
The DNA here is from genome assembly GCF_001447785.1 of Gekko japonicus. NCBI lineage: Eukaryota > Metazoa > Chordata > Lepidosauria > Squamata > Gekkonidae > Gekko > Gekko japonicus. The sequence continues at coordinate 40,536 of NW_015174982.1, read as the reverse complement.
TCGCCGACGCGAGAGGCATGGGAAGACCCGGGTCGGAGAAGAGCACCCTCCACTAGTGGAACGGACCAGCGGGATCTTCCCCTGTGAAATGCTGGCAGGGCTTCACTGGAACTGGGTCTGCCAGACCAACGGCGTGTGCCGATTTCCGCTAAGAGCAAGAAGATGATCTTCACGACCCTTGAGCCATGTTCTCCTTGTAACAGTCAACCTGGGTCTGGGCTGTATTGCTTCAGATGACAGCTGGGCTTCTTGGGACAGAAAGCCCTGGAAATAAGAAAGTTCCTGATCGGGGGGGCGGAAGGCTCCTGGCTTCCCACGTGCAAGGGGCATTCTAGTGGAGAGGAGCAGTCGAAACGCCTTCCTCGTCCCCAAACCCAGCAGGGTCAGGGGAAAGGGCTCCCGGGCCTACTCTTGGCCCCTGAAACGCTCGCTCTGTAAAGCACGGCGAATCGTTTCATTCGTACAGCTCGATCGCACCAGCCTGCCGTCCGCGTTCTGCGGAGGCACGGCCCTGACAACGCGAGCGGGAACAAGGGACCCGTTTCGCTTCGGGTGTTTGTAGAGGTGCCCCCCCCCCACCTTCGAAAGCGAAGGGCCGCCGATATTCAAAGCAAGGCAGACGGCAGAGCCGCCGCGCAGGCTCGGCTTCGGCTGTTTTTTTTTTAACAAAGCGGGCCCAAGCTTTGAAAAGTCACCTACTTGGACAGGGCGGGGGCCGCCCCTTTTCATAGAATCCGCTCCCCGCCAGTCTCGGGGGGGGGGACCGCTGCATGTTTGGCTCCGCTATTACTGAAATCGACCAGACTCTGCACCCCAAGAAGCTCAGGAAGACCCGTGGAGAGGGAAAACCCTCTTGATTTAATGGGGAACTTCAGTGGGGGAGGGGGAAGGAGATCAACAAAGCAAAGGGCTCGGAGAGAGGGAGGGGGGAAAGGGGGGGAATTAGTTGCACCTTTTCGATCCTTAAAAGTGGAGCAAGGAGGGCTGTCACAGCAGTCCTTGGAGATATGGGGGGGTGAGGAAGAGGGGGCACGGAGACTCTCTCTCCTGCACATGCCGGCCTGCGCCCCTCCCTCCCTCCCTCCTGGTGTCTCATTTCTGGCTGTTGTAGGCAGTGTGCCTCTGGTTCATGGGGTTTTCGGGGGATCGCATCCACTCCTTCTTGAGCAGCTGCTTGAGCTGGGAGAGGCGCATGTTCGGGTTCTCCTGCTTGAGGCGGGGAAGGTTCTCCTCCTCAAAAGTGGCGAAGGCGGCTTTCATCCGGCGCTCGGGGTGGCGGTCCAGGTCGTCGGCGACACTGTTCGGAGGAGGAATGAGGGGAAAAAGAGAAGAAGATTCTGCGTAACGGGATTCCGGCCGGTGGCTCCCTGCTGACCCCCCCCAGCCCCCCTGGTGACCCGACTCTTCCTTTGAGCAGCTAATTCACAACCTATTTCCAAAAAGCGTAAATGCAACCTTCGGTATTCAAGCCCGTATTTTTTTCTCCCCGGGGTAGCAAGTCGAATTACTGGTCCGTCTGGGCCAGGACTAGCCAGCAGCAGCTCTTGAGGGTTCTCGGGCCGAGAAAGGTCTTTTCCCCTGACCCAGCTGCTGCCTTGGATCCTTTTAACAGGAAATTCGGGGACAGAACCTTCGACATGCCCGGCAGCTGCTCGAAACCCAAGCAGGTCATTACTTGCAAGCAGTGTTCCCTCTAAGCTGAGTTAGTGTGAGCTAGCTCACAGTTTTTTAGCCTCCAGCTCACACTTTTTCGGCTTAGCTCAGGAAGGACAGCTCCAGAGCAGTGTTCCCTCTCAGCTGAGTTAGTGTGAGCCAGCTCACAGTTTTTTAGCCTCCGGCTCACACATTTTTTGTCTCGGCTCAGGAAGGAGGGCTCTGGAGCAAACTAATTGATGTGGCAGCTAGATCGCACGCTCGCAACTTGAATGCTAGCTGCTCACAAAGCAGAATTTTTGCTCACAAGACTCCACGGCTTAGAGGGAGCATCGCTCCAGAGCAAACTGATTTATGCATCGGCCAAACTGCTCAGTCACAACTCACAAAGCAGAATTTTTTGCTCACAGGACTCCACGGCTTAGAGGGAGCACTGCTTTGCACGCTTTCTACGGTGGCCTCTGCTACAAGTTTTGTCCAGCCTGACCATGAGACCCAGTCTGCGGGAGGCTGCTCTACATAGGACAGGAGGAAAGCCTGGCTGGGAATTTCTACTTGTCAAAGAATGTTGTGTCGGGTAGGGCACAATGGCAGCTGCTCAGCTCAGATGATCCCTTTTAGCCCACGACGGCAAGAACGTCAGTCCGGATGATTCAGCCCTTGGCCCCTCTGATTTGCGGGACCCCCCCGTCCACCCCCCCATGCTCCACCATGACAACTTTCCTCAAGTCAGCGGGGGCTTCTGCGGATGGCAATTGGCAAATGGGCAAAATCGACGACTGCCCGTGCTGCTGCCCCAGGAGGTCGGAACAGAACCGACGGGTTGAAGTTAAATCCGAAGAGTTTTCGGTGAAACATTAGGAAGGACTTCCTGACAGTTCGAGCGGTTCCTGAGCGGAACAGGCTTCCTCGGGAGGCGGTGGGCTCCCCTTCTTTGGAGGCCATCTGACAGCAATGCTGAATCTGTGAACGTGGGCAGATCGTGAGAGGGAGGGCAGGGAGGGTTTCATCACTGCTTCGTTCTCGTGGCCCTTTCTTACACGCCCAGGGAAATGCCGATCGCCGCTTTAGGGTCAGGAAGCCATTTTCCTCCAGGCCAGCTTGGCCGGGGATCCTGGAAGGTTGTGTTTGGTTTTTTTGCCATCTTCTGGGCATATATATTTATTTATCTATCTGATTTATACCCCTCCCTCCCAGCTGAAGCCGGCTCAGGGCGGCTTACATAAAAGAATAAAAACACACAAGTAAGCAGTTTAAATAATCCTAAAACCATATAAAACATGCCAACATTAAAAGGTGCTAGACATTAAATAATACTAAGATATTAATATTATTAGATTATTAGATGATGGCGGCCAACCTTCAGTGGTCTGTCCTAGCCGTCAGCCCATAGAGCTATGCAGGGCTCTTTTTGTAGAAAAAGCCCAGCAGGAACTCATTAGCATAATAGGCCACACCCAACAGCAGAAACTCATTAGCATATTAGGCCACACCCCTGACAGCACAGCTCATTAGCCCATTAGGCTGCACCCCTATGTTACCAAAAGTGTGGTCATCCAGCCACACCCACCTTTTGCTTCTTATTCTGGGCTTTCTTTGGAGCAGGAACTCCTTTGCATGTTAGGCCACACCCCCCTAAAGTAGCCAATCCTAATGAGTTTCTGCTGTTGGGTGTGGCCTATTATGCTAATGAGTTCCTGCTGGGCGTGGCCAACTCAGGAGCCATCCGGAACTCCGTTCCTGTGCGTTCCTGCCCAAAAATAGCCCTGGATCTATGAAACAGGGGTCACTGGGGGTGTGGGGAGGGGAGGCAGTTGTGAATTTCCTGCACTGTGCAGGAGGTTGGACTAGATGACCATGGAGGTCCCTTCCAACTCTATGATTCTATGTGCTTTTCTCTGTTGTGGCTCCCGCCTTGCGGAACGAACCTGCCCAGGGTGGTCAGGAAAGCCCTCTACTCTCCTGGTTTCCCGCAAACTATGCAAAACCGAACTATTCAAGCGGGCTTTTCTGCGCAGACGACCGGATTGCCCGGTACAAAAACAGTTCCACAAACTTGCTTGGATAAACGATTAAGGACCGTGGTCTATACTGCTGTGTTTAGCATGTTATAAGAAGGATCCTATTTACGCAATTCCTGTACTGTTTAATGTGTCATGTGCATGGTTATGCTATGCTTCAGTTTCTTCTGATGGTCCCAGACCTCCAAAATCCAAATGCATTGGATTATCGGATGACCCATTTTGTTGATTGCACTGACTCACTATGTGTGATCCACCCTGAGTCCCTATGAGAAAGGCGGACGGATCAATTAATGCAAATCTTATATATATAAAAGAAAGTCCCCTCACCGTAAAATCAACACCCAGGCCAAACCGCTGGACCTAGAGACACCAAATTTGGGGAGAGTGCTCCTACCATGGCGTAGGTGCTCGCTAAGAGGGGTGTTTTTTTAGAAATCTGTCCCCTAACTGGGTCAAAAGGGGGAAAATGTGCTCCCCCCATTGATTCCTATGTGGCTGCCAGGCAGCTGCCTCTCTGCACCCCCCCCCCATTGGTCAGCTGCAGAGCTCAGTGTTCTGAGGTAAAAAAAACCCAACAGTTACAGGGGACTGCAGACAGCTAATGACAGTTGAGGAAATCAGGAGTGGCCAACAACCACCTGTGAGGTGAAGCAAAGCTGCTGGCCCAGCCTCTCTGATAGCTTCCAACACACTCCCCCCACCTCCTACAC
>NW_015174982.1:28378-35952 GCF_001447785.1 Gekko japonicus | reverse complement strand
CAGGACTGCCTTAGCACTGCTGCTGGCCCAGCCTCCCCGATGCCTTTAAACACAATCCCCCCCCAACACCAGACAGACCAGTGTCTGTCAGGTGTAGGAGCAGGGCCAGGGTATGAATGTTTATGGGGAGATAGTAAAGGACATTTCTAGGAGCCATTTCGATGCGTGCCTCCCTCATGAACCTGAAGAAATGTCCACCACATCACCACTCCTTCACACCAACTCCCCCTCACACATCTCACCTCTTACTGCCCCCAAGAAAGCTCCTGGCAAACGTCGAGCCAGATACACCAACGCTACAAGGAGGAGGCAACTTAGGAATGCGGCAAAGACATTTGCTCATAGTACTCCTGCAGTGCACTGAGCTGCACAGGCCAAGTACCAGCAAGATCACCCTGAGGTGCTCAGAACAACACAGTCTCCATATGAGCAAAACAATCTAGGCACACTAGTAGAGAGGCCATCACTTTTGTGGAAGGTAGCAGGAGCGGACTTAACAGACGACTGCTTCTTAAATGGACAGTTCTATGTGGCCTGCTCCAGAGTGAGCTCATCAAGCAGCCTGGTGATCCTGGCACCTGAGGGCAGAACCACCAATGTGGTCTAGAGAGAGGTCCTTTGGTAGAGAGAGAAAAAAGTACGTATGTCTCACTTCATTTCCTACACTACAATCTTCTCCATTAGATTCCTACGACAAATGTCACATTTCAAACTTCACATCATCAGTATTATAACTGGATTTACGGAACTTAAATACCGTAGCGAAGCACGAGTAGTGGACTAGTAAAGAAATAAAATTAAAAACCCAGGCTTCAGAGGCCTCCGGTGAATGATGCACTTCTGAATGTGAAGCCACACAGCAGGACAAACGGTGAGGAATTTCAGACAGGCGATATATTCTGGTTCAGGAATGGTTCCCAAATGGTTTCTGGTCTGACATTTCAGACAGAACCGTTTTAGAACTGGTTCCCTACCAGAATATATTTGTACTTCCACACACAAACGCTTCTGTCCCGTTCAGGAAATGGGGCTGAACCGTTTTACCTGTAAACCACTTCCAGGTAGTCTTCAGTTTCTTCTCCCGGATCCGAAACGCTTTTCCCCACCGTTTTTCACCCGTGCGGGTGATCTCCGGCATTTTTAAAAACGTTCGCTTTACAGCGCTATAGCGCTATGACACAACAGCAAAACAGCATTATAGCAACCCCATTGGAATGCCTGGAGTGTTGTGTTATAGCGCTTTAGTGCTCTAATCGAACGTTTAAAAAAAAGCCGGAGATCACCCACGCAGGCGAAAAATGGGGGGAAAAGCGGTGCAGTCTGAAATGGCAAACCGTCTCTCCTAGGGTTGCCAAGTCGTTTCCGTGGAGCAGTGGGGGAGCATTGGCTTCTCTCTGGGAGGTTCACGCGCACGCATAGTGCGCGCCGTGACGACATCACCCAGAAGTGACATCATCACACTGGGCACGTCACTGGGCAACGCTCTAGCAATCAGCCTGAGAACTCTATGGTACCATAGAGTTTTCGGGCTGATTGCTAGAGTGTCGCCCGGTGACATGTCCGGCGTGATGACATCACTTCCGGGTGTCCCCCCCCCCACTTGGTGAAGCAGCAACCAGCCTTGCTGGGAGTACCTGAGCACGGCGATCGCGTCTTCTATGGTCCGGGCCTCCACGGCTCCTTCATCCAGCACCCTCCTGTTGATGTTCTCCTCCAAGGGCACATCAAGGTGGCTCTTCTGTTTTTCCTCTGGGGGGGGGGGAGAAGAAATAAAGCATTTCAGCACTCCTTCACACTGCAGCCTGTCTGTGTAAGAAAAGCCGCACTAGGATCAGACTGCGATGCCTTCATCCGGAGAGCCCGTTTGGTGTAGTGGTTGGGAGCGGGGACTCTGATCCGGGAGAACCGGGTTTGATTCCCCGCTCTGCCACACACATGCAGCTACTGGTGTGACCTTGGGTCAGCCGCGAGTTCTCTCAGAGCTGTTCTCTCAAGGGCAGACCTCGAAAGGGCTCTCTCAGCCCCACCTGTCTCACAGGGTGTCTGTTGTGGGGAGGAAAGAGATTGTAAGCCGCTCTGAGACTCCTTCGGGCAGTGAAGGGCGGGGTATAAATCTAATCTCTTCTTCTTCTAGTTGGGCGTCCTGCAGAAGTCAACCGGATGCCACAACGGGGAAGACCACGAGGCGTCTCGTGTTTTTTATGCCACAACAGTGGGTACATAAGACAGTCTTCCTCTGAAGCTGGGGGTTCATTAAGCTAACATAGACACCCATGGACCTCTTCTTCTCCATGAAGGTTTTTAAACTCCTTTTGAAGGTCAAGCCAGTGGGTCCCTGATCTTGGAAGCTAAGCAGGGTCGGCCCTGGTTAGTCCTTGGATGGGAAGTCCAGGGTTGCTATTATACACCGGGCTTGAGGCAGCTTTTCTCAAAGTGATTTCTTTATTCAGCTCAGAACACGACGACACACACAGGACAATCCCAACTTATATACAATTTGGAACTAGCTAAACCACACCCCTAGAATACTAAAGTCCAATCATGAGTGAGCGCTTAAGGCCAACAGGGTTTTATCCCGCCAAAAGTCATCGTCTTTCTTGATTCGTCCGTTCCACAACATCAGCCAATCAGGTTGTTGATTTTAGGATACTTGGAGTCTATGGAGCTTGAGACTGAAGCTCAGGCTCATTCTCCATTCAGGCTATGCAGGGCTATTTTTGGGCAGGAACGCACAGGAACGGAGTTCCGGCTGGCTGCTGAGTTGGCCACGCCCAGCAGGAACCTATTAGCATAATCGGCCACACCCAACAGCAGGAACTCATTTGGATTGGCTACATTAGGGGTGTGTGGCCTAACATGCAAAGGAGTTCCTGCTCCCAAAAAAGGCCCTGGGTTTTGACAACAAATAAGGTAAACAGAATACTTCTGGTAACATGGAGGTGCAGCCTAATGGGCTAATGAGCTGTGCTGTCAGGGGTGTGGCCTAATATGCTAATGAGTTTCTGCTGTTGGGTGTGGCCAATTATGCTAATGAGTTTCTGCTGGGCTTTTTCTACAAAAAAAGCCCTGAGGCTATCTCCATAAGGTAATACATAACAGTTACTATGCAGAGACAGGCAATGGCAAATCACCTCTGGAAAAAAGGGCCTTTTGCCTTGAAAACCCTACAGGTCACCACGGAGTTGGCTATGACGTGACGGCCCTTTCCACCACCAAGCCAGGGACTGCCACGACATCTTGTGGCTATGAGTTCATTTTTTAAAAGATTAAATATTTCTACCTTATCTTCTGGGAACCCAAGAGGCTATTCGTGGGAGATTCCCCAAGACGTCTTCTTTTCAGGCACTGGCAAACCACAGAGCTCTAGGAAGGGTTCTCTGGTCACGCGCTCGCCAAACATTTTTCGCTTTCTTTTGCTATCCAGCTGGTGATCCCGTGGGGCTTTCCAAGGCAAGAGACGTTCAGAGGTGGTTGGCCATGGCCTGCCTCTGCGTAGCGACCCTGGGCTTCCTCGGCCGTCTCCCACCCAAGTACTAACCAGGGCTTCTGAGACTGGATAAGATTGGGCTAGCCTGGGCCGTCTAGGTTAGACCGGAAAGAAAAGTACTGCTGAGCTGGTGCAACTTTCCCTATGAAGGTTGGGTCTCTTTAGCTTGGAGAAACGACGGCTGAGGGGTGACATGATCGAGGTTTATAAGACTATGCATGGGATAGAGCAGGTAAAGAAAGAGGTACTTTTCTCCCTTTCTCACAATGCAAGAACACGTGGGCACTCCATGAAATTGCTGAGCGGTCGGGTTAGAATGGATAAAAGGAAGTCCTTCTTCACCCAAAGAGTGATGAACACGTGGGATTCACTGCCACAGGAGGTGGTGATGGCTACAAGCATGGACGGCTTCAGGAGGGAATTAGATAAGCAGATGGAGCAGAGGTCCATCAGTGGCTATTAGCCACAAGGAACTCTCAATCTGGGGCAAGTGATGCTCTGTATTCTTGGTGCTTGGGGGCAACAGTGGGAGGGCTTCTAGTGTCCTGGCCCCACTGCTGGACCTCCTGATGGCACCTGGTGTTTTTGGCCACTGTGTGACAGAGTGTTGGACTGGATGGGCCATTGGCTTGAGCCAACATTGGCTTCTCTTATGTTCTTATGTTCATTAACTGACTCAAGGCAACCCCATCTACAGGGCATCCAGGCAAGAGATGAGCAGAGGTGGTTTGCCATGGCCTTCCTCTGCATAGCGACCACAGCCTTTCTTGGTGGTCTCCCATCCAAGCACAGGGTTGATGTGGTCAACCCTGATCAGCTTCCAAAGAGTTCGGGCTAAGCCGGACTACGTAGGCTGCTCTCCAAGCATACCCGGGGACCAGATCCCGTCACCAGCATCCAGTCATATGAACGATCCAATTTCTGCTCCTGTCCAAACTCCCTGGCTCTGGGCAAGCATCTTAGGTTGCTATTTCTCAAGGCAAGGCACCAGGGGTCACCTGAGAGAGGCTTATTTAAGCCAATGCACATGGTCACCGGCCAAATACTTTCCCTTTATCGATGGTAAGCTCCTTCGACCGGAGGTCTTGAGCCATGCAATAAAATCACGGAGCAAACATCAATAACGGTCACAGAACGATGATAAAAGTAAATTATGCCGCTACCACAAGAGTGAGATTGTAACGTCAATACTTCGCAGCGGAGCGTCTCAAAGATACTATAATGGACCAGAATTGGGCCGCAGATCGCGTAACTGCAGGACTGACGACAGCCAACACGACGGACACGGCTTGAGGCCCATTGGCAAGTTGGTCCTTACTCAAAACTATTGTTATTATTATTATTTTGATTTATCAATCACCCTATCCCAGCTTATGCCGATTTCTAGGTGTTGTACAAGAAGAGGAAGAAGAGACTGGATTTATACCCTGCCCTTCACTACCCAAAGGTGTCTCAGAGCGGCTTACAAACTCCTTCCCCTCCCCACAACAGACACCCAGTGAGCAGTGTTCCCTCTAAGCTGAGTTAATGTGAGCTAGCTCACAGTTTTTTTAGCCTCCATCTCACACATTTTTGTCTTGGCTCAGGAAGGAGGGCTCCAGAGCAAGCTAATTTATGCAGGAGCCAAACCGCTCACTCACAACTTTAATGCCAGTGGCTCACAAAGTAGAGTTTTTGCTCACAAAACTCCACAGCTTCGAGGGAGCATTGCCTGTGAGGCAGGTGGGGCTGAGAGAGCTCTTGACAGAAACGGCTCTTTTTCAAGGGCAGCTCTTATCAGAACTACGGCTTGCCCAAGGCCATCCCGCCAGGTGCAAGTGGAGGAGTGGGGAATCAAACCCGGTTCTCCCAGATTAGAGTCCGCGCACTTAACCGCTACAAGAGAGGCATAAAACAAAATGCAAATTTTAAAATCCAATACAGTTAATAAAAATAAAACCAGAATAAAATCCCTGATGGCAATTTACCATATGGTGGGAGGGCGCAGAACTTAACAAAACAACGAAACAGGTGGGTATCCGGGAACTTCACTGGCTTACTGATTGTTCAAGGTAGATCTTGGTACAATTCCAGGACATCTCCTGGAGGAGATGAGTCCACCAGATTATTTGGTCTTCGAGGTCTCCCATGACGGAACATCACCACCCAAAGTTCTCGCCATGAAGTCCATTGGTCACGGAACAACAAAACATGGCCAGTGATCTCAACCATGCCAGAAGCACGTCAGAGGCGCCCAGAGAATGGAACTCTAGCCAGGCGCACCTTCAATCTGGCTGCAGGCAAAGCATTCAGTCGACCTAGCATAAATGTGCAGCGATTGCTGGGGACAGTAAGCTATTTTAAATATGGAGAGAGACTTGTGTGGGGGAAGATTCCAGGGGCTCGGGTGGAGACTTCTCTTAGCACCCTGGAGCAAAGGCCGGAGGAAAGCAGCTGGAAGATTTTGCGCGGCCTGTGGCGCCTGCTGCAAGACTCGGGGCGGCAGGCCCGTAGCGAGGGTTTCGCCCCCAAGCCCGACTGCCGGCGGCCACCCCTCTCCCTCCCCTCCTGCAAGATTTAAACGGCCCTTCAGCTGAATGGTGGGGCGCACGTGGACCGCTGATCAGCTGGAGGGAGAGGGGTGCATGCCATCCCCCGCTTCTTCTCGAAAGCATATAAAGGATCCCTTTAAATGCTTTTGAGAAGACGCAGGGGGCCCGTGCGCATGGCCCCTCCCACTCTTCTAAAAAAATCTTGTGGGGCCAGCCCTTTAAGGAAGGGGGCAGAGCCCCCACTCGCCCCACTGTAGCTATGGGTCAGCGGGTGTCTCTTCCTGCCTTTGCAGTCGAGCCCATTGGGAATTCCAAGAACACAGAGAGCTCACCGTCGTCCCCGTTCTCCTTCTGGTCTTTCCGGAGCGACTCGTCGATCTGGGCTCTGGTGACCTTACTGGGGACTAGCTGCTTGGGCGACTTCCCCTTCATCGTGGCATCCTCCTCCTCCAGCAGGCGCTGAAGCTCTTTCTTCCGACTGAGCTGCTCCAGACGGCGCTTCTCGCGCTCCTCCTAGAGGGGACGGAGGAAGAGAGCGACTCAGCCTTGGCACCTGCTGTCGCAACACCGAGGCACAGAATCTAGGGAAGCTGTATTTCCTGCGCTCCAATTGCAACGCCTGCTTCCAACGCTTTTGCTCAGAAGTCCACGGGCTGTGCCGGCTGAACGTCATCACGAGAGCTCCGTCGCTCGGCTGCACAGGCCCCATGTTTATCACAACAGAAACCATGGGAGGGGTCGATGGGTACTTGCCATAGAGCGGCATACCAGGCTAGAGGGCCAGGCGATAGGAACCAGGCTGCCTACCCACCAAGTACCTGTCGGCATTTGCAAGGTCTCTCTCTGTAGTCGTGACAGAATTTAGTGTTTGGTTTATGCCTGCGGATGTCCTAGCTAGTTTAAAGCTAGGGACCCCAGTGGGGAAGCCTGCCCTTAGTTGCTGCTAGAGCAAGGTGACAAAATGCATAATCGGTTAGCAATGGGATTCTCCAACTGGGCAATCAATACTTCGGAGGCGGACCAGAGAGTAAGCATGGGGTTTCAGGTGTATTGCTCTTTCTCCTCCTTCTCTAGTTTGTCCTCACCTGGGGTATAAGAAGCCTCTAAGAAAAAGATGTAGGTTAGAGAGTAGCTATAGAGGATGGTTTTTCCTGTACTGTTCCCTTACTTCCAACTTCCGGTTTACCCTCCCTCATGAGCAAAAGTTGCTTTGCTGAAAAGCTAATACAAGCGTTCTGCTGCATTTATTAACTCTGCATTTGCGCAGAAATTCCTAAGGGTGCCCCCTATTTCCATGTGGAGAGAGTGGGCATTTAAAGGCTATCTGCCACCCTGCTGCCACGACGGGGGCGCTAAGGCAGCTCGATCCCTTTCAAACAAAGAACGGGTGCCCGACAGTGTGTTAAGCAAAAGGACTGCCCTTCCCTTTAACCATCCTGTAACGATTGTGAGTTTTAAGTGCACATTTCTTTTAATGTTTGGTAAGTTGCAGAAGAATGGGGTGTCTGTGTGTGTGTGTGTGTGTGTGTGTGTGAGAGAGAGAGAGAGAGAGAGAG
>NW_015174982.1:25615-28126 GCF_001447785.1 Gekko japonicus | reverse complement strand
CTTCCCCTTCTGCTGCTGATGTGTCATCTTAGGTCTGCAGCTCACAGATACACACCTGAACAGCCATACTCAAGACTGCAACAGCACAGACACTTTGATGCAATAATTCAAAACAAGAGGTGTCCGTTATCAGACATTGTTAAATAAACAAAATATTGCAAGAGTGCTAAAGATTTAAGCATGTTTTTATTTTAAATAAAAAAGACCCCTTTGTGTTTGTGTCCTTTATAAAGTTTATATCTCTGCTACCTGGCATTACAGTTTATGACACGCATGGCCCGGCCCAACAAGGTCTCACTGGTGTCAGATCTGGCCCTCGTAACAAATGAAGAAGAAGAAGAAGAAGAAGAAGAGAAGAGAAGAAGAAGAGATTGGATTTATACTCCACCCTTCACTACCCAAAGGTGTCTCAGAGCGGCTTACAAACTCCTTTTCCCTTCCCCTCCCCACAACAGACACCCTGTGAGGTGGGTGGGGCTGAGAGAACTCTGACACAAACTGCTCTTTTTCAAGGACAGCTGCGCCAGAGCTTGTGACTAACCCAAGGTCACATCAGCAGGTGCAAGTGGAGGAGTGGGGAATCAAACCCGGTTCTCCCAGATTAGAGTCTGCACACTTAACCACTACACCAAACAGGAGTTCGACACCCCTGGTCTACAGAGTCTGGAAAAGCAGCCTTCTGACTAGAATCCCATATTAGTGTTGTGAAAAGCATTAGGATTCTAGGGAAGGAAAGCGGAATACTTATAGAGGGCATATTAGTGACTAGAGAGAGTCAAATCCTAATATTGTCAAAGTATTATAAGAAGCGTGAGATAAAAGAAAGGGGGGAAAGTTAACTGAGCAAAACATATTAAAGCTCGGACAAAGTATATTCTGAGGAGAAAGGACCCCATAAAGCGGAGTGATTGTGAGGTGAAAGAGTGGGACAACCTCAGCCAGAAGTTATTAACATACACTGTTATTTACTGAAGACATAAGTTACAAAACATCTCGAAACCAATATGCCTGTTTATTGTTTATTGTTAACCCAGAGTCATACGCTATTTCCGTACTAGAGTCTCATCCTCAGGGCCACATCGTCCAACAAAGGAGCCTTAGAGCTTGGTCACAATACTGGGGGGGGGAAAGTTGAATAATAAGATTTGGAATTAACTTCCTGGTGGCAGCGCTACATACTCAGAGACGGAACAAGAAAGTTAGAGGCACACCATATCTAACCCCATGAATAAGAGAGAGTAGTCCGTGATACATCCCACGCAGCAGCTGCATTCTCCCGGATACCTCTTTTTGGGGGGTTATTTTTGTTTGTGTGTGTGAGAGAGAGTGTGTGCACCTGGAAGTCTTGGCGACCTCTGGTGACTGACCCCTCCTGGGGGCCTGGAGGATATTCAGAGAGGAGGCTGAGTAAAGCCTGCCCCCCGTGCTCCCGCCTCTGGTATTCCAAGGAGGTCTCCCATCCAAGTACTTGCCAGAGTTGACCCTGCTTAGCTTCCGAGTAGAGATGTAAACTGCTCAGTTTATTTCATCGTGTTTCTGTCCCGCCCTCCCCCGCAAGCGGGCTCAGGGCAGGTTACAAAAGAATAAAAACAGTTAAAGCATCACAGTGTACTTATACTTAAGATCGATAAACCCCAATAACACAATCCACAAGGTGGCAATTGCAATTCGACAGGGTCTCCTCCATGAATCCCGCATGTGTGGGCAAGACAGACCAGAATGTCGGGCAAGTATACATAACCTCTATCGATAGCACGGTTGAATTAGTGGAAGCACCGAAAAAATGGGTGGAGCTGGGGAGGGCAATGCAGTTTGGACACCCGGTGCTTCAACCAAAGGCCTGGTGGAACAACTCCATCTTACAGGCCCTGCGGAAGTGTAATAAGTCCCATGGGGCCCTGATCTCACTTTGGAGTGTATTCCACCTAGAGATGTAAAATTCCCGGAAATTTTGAAGCTCGGAAAAAAAACCCCGGGTTTTACTTGGCATGAAATTATCACAACTAGCATATTAAAAATATAGTGTATCCAAACAATTATTACAAACAGAATACCCACCCACATGCAAAAACAAAACTGAAACCTTCTTTTCTTGTGACAACAGCACCTCCTAGAGGCAGAAATGCATCTTGTTCTTGCATTGGAGAGTTCAGTTGGTAACCTAGGACTTGCTCGTCCTCAGTGCACAGAAATTAGATCAATCTGATACCATACGTATTTTTTAGAAATGATTTGGAAAATATCTGAACATCTTGGTCTTAAAATATTTTATTCATCATGTTAAAATAAAATGTTCCATAATCAATTTCTTTTCCTTTTCTTTTGTCAATTTTTTCAATTTTTCAGAAAAAAACAAAAAAGTCTTCAGGAAAAAACCATCCCCCCCCCCCATTTCCCGGGCCTTCACATCTCTACTTCCGAGATCTGACAAGATTGGGCTTGCCTGGGCTATCCAAGTCAAGGCCTTCCTCATACCTCTTGATGGCCATTCCCAGGGCTATTTTTGGGCAG
>NW_015174982.1:20627-25600 GCF_001447785.1 Gekko japonicus | reverse complement strand
GCACAGGAACATGCTCACTTCAGCCAAAACCTCTGCGCGTGCGTGGCTCCAGAGGGAAGGCCTGGAGAGCGACTCCTCCCGGTGACTCCAAGGCAGACGGGCTGGGGGGGAGGCCCTGGAAGGATCGGGGAGGCATTTAAATGCCTCCCCTTGCCTTCCCCGGCCTGTCCAAGGGCCGGTTTGCCCGGGCTCACAGCAGCCGCGGGGTGCCCGGGCAAGCCAAGGGAAGGCATAGGGGTGCGGCCTAATATGCTAATGAGCTGTGCGGTCAGACTGTGGCCTAATATGCTAATGTGTTTCTGCTATTGGGTGTGGCCTATTATGCTAATGAGTTCCTGCTGGCCCTTTTCTGCAAAAAAGCCCTGGCCATTCCACCTTTGAGGTCTGCCTTGCACACAGCCCTCCCGGTCGCTTTTTCCGGAGCAGCTCCCCACCACCACTCCCTGCTCCGGAAGGACACCCCAAAGGAGGTCAGCTTCCATACGCAGCCTGGGGAAGCCTTGCCCGGTGGTGTTATCCAAAAAGGGTTTTCAATGGCATTTAACAGGCAGGGATTTATCATTAGGAATGCTGGGGATCAGGGGTCGTTTTGTAGAAAAAGAGCTAGGGGAACTCATTAGCATAACTCATTGCAGGCAGGGGTGGGGAGAGGCGGGGAGGAAGCAACTTACCCTCCCTCTTCTCCTGCCTCCTCCTGGCTGAATGAGGGCCGGAAGCGGGGCGGCCGGAAGCAGGGGGCGGGGCTTCATCATGTGCCCCGCCCCCCGTACCTCACCCGGGGGAACTGCGATCCCCCGCGATCAACCGCGATCCCCCCCGAAATGACCTCTGCTGGGGATTATTGAACTTTTACCAGCCCATTGCTCCACATTGGTTTCAGATGGCCGTGTTTCTCTGGAACCTCTTGGACTACGTTTCCACACAGCTCACCTCGATCCCCTTACAAAGTGAACGGTGGGACCGAAGTGTGTTAACCACAATTTAATATAATGGCAGCCGGGGGGGGGTGTGTGTGTGTGTGTGTGTGTCTCCTTGGCTCGGCGCCAGATCATCTGCTATCTATGTGCACGTTCCCAAGTTTAATGGCTGGCCTCTCCGGTTGAAAGGCTCAGGTAGCGGGTGACACCATATGGCCTCCAGCTTGGGAATCTGGAGAGTTGTTGTCCATCAGAGGGAAAAAAAATAACAGCACAACCAAACCACACACACAGACGCACACTGCCACTGCTCAAAGCCGAATGCACAACACTGCTGATTGGCTGCCGAACAGGACGCACACCAAAACAAGAACTGGAACCAACAGTAAAAGCCAAATGCACACACAGCCCAGGAAATGCCGGCACTCTGACACACACTGTGGCCCCGAACTTTGGTTTGCTCTGTCCATTTATTAAAGTGGCACTGTAAATTCACAGGGCCAAGAGACCAGGTAGGAGAGCCAGCATAGCGAATGGTTAAAGTCATAGAATCATAGAGTTGGAAGGGACTTCCAGGGTCATCTAGTCCAACCTTCTGCACAATGCAGGGAATTCACAAAGACCTCCCCTTCCACACCGCCAGTGACCCCTGTTCGATGCCCACAAGATGGCAAAAAACCTCTGGTATCCCTGGCCAGGTTGGCCTGCAGAAAATGGCTTCCTGACCCCAATGTGGAGATCGGCATTTCCCTGGGCGTGTAAGAAAGGACCACGAGAACTAAGCACTGATGCAGCCCTGCCTGCCCTCCCTCTCATGATCTGCCGAAGTTCCTGCTGGCCTTTTTCTACAAAAAAGCCCTGGCCATTCCACCTTTGAGGTCTGCCTTGCACACACCCCTCCCGGTCGCCCGGTCGCTGACCTAGAGGTCAGCATTGCTGTCAGAGGGCCACCTAGCCTCTGTTCGAAAACCTCTAAAGAAGGAGAGCCTGTTCCACTGAGGATCCGCTCTACCTGCCAGGAAGTGGTTCCTAATGTTTAGCCGAAAACTGATTTAATTTCAACCCGCTGGTTCTGGTCCGACCTTCTGGGGCAACAGGAAACGACTCCGCCCCATCCTCTATGATGACAGCCCTTCAAGGACTTGAAGACGGACTAAGAGGTGGGAAACCCAGGTTCGAATCCCCACTTGTGCCATGGAAGCTCGCTGGGGGACCTCGGGCCAGTCACACGCTCTCAGCCCCACCTACCTCGCAGGGGTGTGGTGGGGATAAAATGGAGGAGAGGAGAAAAACGCAAGCTGCTTTGGGTCCCCACTGGGGAGAAAAGGCGGGATATACATATAAAGTAAATAAAACAGGAACACCAGAGGAGGTCGTAAGGGTGGATCCACTTCCTCCTGCACAAAAAAGGTCCTTTGTCTCTTGCAGCAGTGGAAGGTTTCTCGCGCCCGACAAATGTGCCTCCGCTGAACGCATGGAGGAGCAGCATCCAACCCATAGCGGCGCAAGATTCTTTGACTCAAAGCCCCAAACACACACATAAAATTACAGAGAGACCGCTCATGATGATAAAGGCTACTACCCGGGGCAGGTAAATGGAGCCTCCAGATTCAGAAGCAGTCTACCTCTGACTACCAGGTGTTCAGGACAGGGAATGGCAGAAGGCAGCTGCCCTCATGCCCTGCCCCTCTTGCCTTCCCAAAGGCCTCTGGCTGGATCACTGCTGGAAAGAGGGAGGGTGGACTAGACGGACCGTCGGCCTGATCCTGTCAGGCTCCCGTCGTGACTAGCAGTCACTAATTGAGAGTTCGTCTGGCAAGAGAGGTCAGGATTAATGGGCAGAAGGGAGGATTCTTTTCTGTTGGGAGAACGACACCCTCGGTCCCAGTCGAAAGCCAGAAGCCGTCACACCCAGTCTGCCGGAGAATCCCGGCTCAAAACTAACCAGGAAGAAGAAGAGAAGAGATTGGATTTATACCCCGTCCTTCACTACCCGAAGGAGTCTCAGAGCGGCTTACAACCCCCTTGCCCTTCCCCTCCCCGCAACAGACACCCTGGGAGGTAAAAGAAGAAGGAGAGATTGGATTTATCCCCCGTCCTTCACTACCCGAAGGAGTCTCAGAGCGGCTTACAACCCCCTTGCCCTTCCCCTCCCCGCAACAGACACCCTGGGAGGTAAAAGAAGAAGGAGAGATTGGATTTATCCCCCGTCCTTCACTACCCGAAGGAGTCTCAGAGCGGCTTACAACCCCCTTGCCCTTCCCCTCCCCGCAACAGACACCCTGGGAGGTAAAAGAAGAAGGAGAGATTGGATTTATCCCCCGTCCTTCACTACCCGAAGGAGTCTCAGAGCGGCTTACAACCCCCTTGCCCTTCCCCTCCCCGCAACAGACACCCTGGGAGGTAAAAGAAGAAGGAGAGATTGGATTTATCCCCCGTCCTTCACTACCCGAAGGAGTCTCAGAGCGGCTTACAACCCCCTTGCCCTTCCCCTCCCCGCAACAGACACCCTGTGAGCAATGCTCCCTCTAAGCTGTGGAGTCTTCTGAGCAAAAATTCGACTTTGTGAGCTCCTGGCATTAAAGTCGTGAGCAAGTAATTTGGCACAAATTAGTTTACTCTGGAGCCATCCTCCCTGAGCTAAGACAAAAATGTGTGAGCCAGAGGCTAAAAAACTGTGAGCTAGCTCACACTAACTCAGCTTAGAAGTAAAACTCCTTTCCCTTCCCCTCCCCACAACAGACACCCTGGGAGGTAAAAGAAGAAGAAGATTGGATTTATACCCCACCCTTCACTACCCAAAGGAGTCTCAGAGCGGTTTACAAACTCCTTTCCCTTCCCCTCCACACAGCAGACACCCTGGGAGGCAGGTGGGGCTGAGAGAGCCCCGTCAGAAACGGCTCTTTTCCAAGAACAGCTCTGACAGAACTACGGCTTGCCCAAGGTCATCCAGCAGCTGCAAGTGGAGGAGTGGGGAATCAAACCCGGTTCTCCCAGATTAGAGTCCGTGCACTTCACCACTACACCAAACTGGCGAATTCTTAATGCGTCTGCATGATTTAGATATTTTCTTTGCAAGGAGTTGTCGTTTGGCTTTTTGTATTTTCCTCCACCTCGACTCACTCTACCCTTTGATGGAGGATTTCCTTTGAAATGGTCTTCATATTATGTACGATCCCGTCGGTGCACACTGGACAGTATTATCTGTGGACTGTCACTGCCCCTAGGAGGTCTTGGGCTTGCGGACTATTTTGGATTGCATAACTTGGAGAATCCCGCCTCGGCAGTCTAGCTGTGAACGTTTTAAAGAAAGAACCCGCCCAGCTCTTTTCTGCTGCTCGCTGGGAGCAGGGGAAGACAAGCAGCCTCCCTCCTCGGGCGTACACAGAAAGGCCAAGATGCCACTTTCTTGTTATCTTTCCTTCTTTGTTCCCCGCGGGGAGAGACCCGACATCAAGGCGGATCCTCGGGAGCTGAACCAGCCTGACGTCCAAAGAGCCCGGGCTGTTCCCCGACCCCACGCTTTCCCTGGCCGCCCCCCTTCTCTCTCTGCAGACAAAGCGGCCCCGTCTCTCCACCGCACTACCAAGGCTTCCCATCCCTCTGAAGAACTGGGGCTCAGAGACGGTGGTGGTGCGGGGCTCCCTCGAGCGGGCCTCAAAGTGTAATCCTGATTTTATTTTCCTCGGGTGTTTCGGAAGGTAGCTGGGAGATGCAGATCGGAGGAGGAGGAGAAGAAGAAGAAGAGAAGAAGAAGAGGAAGAAAAGGAAGAAGAGGAAGAACAAGAGGAAGGAGAAGAGGAGGAGGAGAGGAGGAGGAGGAGCTTGGATTTATACCCCCCCTTCACTACCCAAAGGACTCTCAGAGGGGCTTACAAACTCCTTTCCCTTCCCCTCCACACAACAGACACCCTGTGAGGTAGGAGAAGAAGAAGAAGAAGAAGAAGAAGAAGAAGAAGAAGAAGAAGAAGAAGAAGAAGAAGAAGAAGAAGAAGAAGAAGAAGAGGAAGAAGAAAAGGAGATTGAATTTATACCCCCCCTTCACTACCCAAAGGA
>NW_015174982.1:19422-20196 GCF_001447785.1 Gekko japonicus | reverse complement strand
AGAGAGAGAGAAGAAGAGAAGAGGAGGAAGAGGAGAAGGAGTAGGAAGACGAGGAGGAAGAAGAAGAGGAGGAGGAGGAAGAAGAGGAAGAAGAAGAGGAAGAAGTCTCAGAGCGGCTTACAATCGCCTTTCCCTTCCCCTCCCCACAACAGACACCCTGTGAGGTAGGTGGGGCTGAGAGAGTTCTTTCGAGGACTGCCCTTTAGAGAACAGCTCTGGAAGAACTACGGCTTGCCCATGGTCACACCAGCAGATGCAAGTGGAGAAGTGGGGAAATCAAACACAGTTCTCCCCGGTCGAGTCCGCGCACTTAACCACGACACCAAACTGGCTTCTGAGATATGATGAGATCGGGCTGGCCTGGGCCGGAATGCTTCACAGCTTCCAAAGCTTGGGGGGGGGGGGTTTGTTATACACCAACACCTATATGTCAGGGACCGTTCATTCCCACACCCGGGAGTGCCCAGGAGGGTCCCGGAAGGTCACTCACAGGAGGGTAAGGGCTGCTATTGAGGAAGGGGTAGCCCTCAAGAAGCGAGGCACACAACTTGCAGGGCTGTATTTGTAGCAGGAGCTCCTTTGCATATGAGGCGACACCCCCCCTAATGTAGCCAATCCTCCAAGAGCTTACAGAGCTCTTCTTACAGGGGCTACTGTAAGCTCTTGGAGGACTGGCTACGTCAGGGGTGTGTGGCCTAATATGCAAAGGAGCTCCTGCTACAAAAAGAGCCCTGGAAGGAAGCTGGCAGTCAGGGCCATGGAGAGATACGCCAT
>NW_015174982.1:11562-19163 GCF_001447785.1 Gekko japonicus | reverse complement strand
GTGAAGCTGATGGGCAGTAGGTTGAGGATGGACAAAAGGAAACACTACTTTACACAGAGAGAGTGATGAAAATGTGGAAGAGGATGTCGTGATGGGTGGCCACAGGAATCAACAGCTTTAAAAAGGGGATTAGATAGATTCACGGAGGAGAGGCCTATCAGTGGCTTCTAGCCACGGTGACTGGGTGGAACCTCCACATTTAGAGGCACTAATCCTCTGAATCCCAGTGCCAGAAGGCAATTTAAGGTCTTGGCCAGAGGAACTGGTCCCTGCCAGTGTTCCCTCTAAGCTGAGTTAGTGTGAGCTAGCTCACAGTTTTTTAGCCTCCGGCTCACAGATTTTTGTCTTAGCTCAGGAAGGAGGGCTAACTCATTTATGCTGCAGCCAAATCGCTCGCTCACAACTTCAACGCCAGTAGCTAACAGAATATAATTTTTGCTCACAGGATTCCACAGCTTAGAGGGAGCCTTGCTGGCCAGAGGAACTGGCTGGCCACTGTGTGACACAGGATGCTGGACTAGAGAGACCACCGGTCCGATCCCACCAGTCCGATCTTCTGATGGTCTTAAGCATCCCAGGCAGTGTCCCCTCTAAGCTGAGCTAGTGCGAGCTAGCTCACAGTTTTTTTAGCCTCTGGCTAGAGATGTAAAATTTGCGGAAATTCTGAAGCTTGGAAAAAAACCTGGGTTAAAGTGTTAAAATGAAACGTTCTATCATTTTTTTTTCCTTTCTTTTTCTTTTTAAATTTTTTTCAATGTTTCCAATTTTTCGGAAAAAGACAAAAAAGGTTTCAGGAAAAAAACGGTTTCCCCCTGAATTTTTCCGGGCCTTTACATCTCTACCTCCGGCTCACACATTTTTGTCTCCGCTCAGGAAGGAGGGCTCCAGAGCAGACTAATCTATGCAGCAGCCCGATCGCTCGCTCACAGCTTTCATGCCAGGAGCTTGCAAAGTAGAATTGTTGCTCACAAGAGTCCACAGCTTAGAGGGAGCGTGGGTCACAGGGTGCGCAACTGCTACGCGAGAACACCCTGCCTGGAGCCCTGGCAATCGACACGGAAACTACGACCCATCCGAGCACAGGACTCGGGAGGTAACCCCACCCGTCTGCCACAGGCTTGCCAGCCACTGTCCTTCGGGGGGGGGGGGGGGGGGGGGGCAGAGAACAGCAGGGAAGCAAAGGCAGCTGCGTAAAACGAAACCTGCCCCCCCAGTGGGGGGCAGGCATCTGTCTGGAAGCGGCTGACCAAAAACAAAAAACAAAAAACCCAGAGCACAGTTTCCACTGTTAATTTTAAATGGGATGCATTAGACGGCATCAAGAGGGTGGCAAAGCGTGACCTCCAAAAGAGAGAGAGAGAGAGAGAGAGAGAGAGAGAGAGGAAAAAACGGGGAAAGAAGAGGCAACATGAGGCCTGGAGGGGATAGAGAGAGAGAGAGGGAGGGAGAACGAAGAGGAGGGGGGAGAACAGGGAGGGGAGAAAGAAGCAAGGGGGGGGAAAGGACAAGGGGGGGGGGGGACGGAGGGGGAGAAAGGCAGCCCACACTCCCCGTTCCCAGCCACAAACAGCTCCCATAGCAATGGAAAGCCAGCAGCATTAGCCAATTAAGGCTTGCGCTTTTAGCGAGGGAAAGTGGCCAGGGAGGGAGGCAGGGAGCGTCTGGCCACCACGGAGACCCTTCAATGTCACAGGGAGACAAGTCTGAAACTCGAGCACGCCGGAGAGGGGGCAGACCGATCCGGGAGGGTCGACTTTCACCCACTGCCGCTTCCCCCGGGGCACAGAGAGTTCCACAGGGGGGGGGGGGGGGGGGGGGGCGTCCTCTGACGCAGTGAGAGGGTTTGTGGTGCTGATGCAGACAGTTTCCCTGCTCCGGAGGCGAGTGGGAGGGGAGGAGGCAACTGGCCTTGCCTTGGGGCGTCTGGGACGACAGAGGGTCACGTCAGAAAGTGGGGATCGACTTGCAGGAGGGATGGCCGGGGACGAGAGGAAAGGCTTAAACCCCCCACGTGACGGAAGAAGACACCCAAAAGAAATGGATATATTTCGGGGGGGGGAAGCATAAAGACACCTTTGAGATGTCAGTGGATGGGGTGCTTCTACAGGAAGAAGACGAAAAGGAGGAGACTGGATTCACACCCCGCCCTTCACTCGGAGTCTCCAAGCGGCTTACAATCTCCTTTCCCTGCCTCTCCCCTCAACAGGCACCCCGTGAGGGTAGGTGGGGCTGAGAGAGCTCTCTCTCGAGGACTGCCCTTGAGAGAACGGCTCTTGAGAGAACTTGTGACTGACCCAAGGTCACCCCAGTGGCTGCATGTGGAGGAGTGGGGGGATCGAACCCGGTTCTCCCAGATTAGAGTCCGTGGTCCTAACCACTACACCAAACCGGCTAGAAGGGCAAAGCTTTCCTCCATTCTGGGGTAACCTGTTGCAACGTAACACGTGACCTGCCCAGCTTACAGTGCAGGGAAGCGGCTGGACCAGGATGAGAGAGAACCCAAATCCCCGGTCTGCCATGAAGCTTATGGGAAGACCTCGGCCCGGTTGTTCTCTCTCCACCTAAGTAACCTCACAAGGTTGCTGATCAAATGGGGAAACCATCCAGTCACACTGAGATCCTCGGAAGAAGGGCTAGAGAAACATGCAGCAGAGCTTTGTGAATGTGCCCCAACCGGTGTTCCCTCTAAGCTGAGTTAGTGTGAGCTAGCTCACAGTTTTTTAGCCTCCGGCTCACACATTTTTGTCTCAGCTCAGGAAGGAGGGCTCCAGAGCAAACTGATTCATGCAGCAGCCAAATCACAACTTCAATGCCAGGAGTTCACAAAGGAGAATTTTTGCTCACAAGACTCCACAACTTAGAAAGGACACTGGTCCCAATCCCCTTTTCAAAGCACATAAGACCACCCAGACTGGATCAGAACAAAGGGCCTCTTCCATTCACACAGCAGTGGCCACGAGCGCGAACAGCTTTAACAGGGGATTTGGCAGATCCGTGCAGGAAGAGAGGTCTGCCAGTGGCCGCTAGCTATGATGACTAAAGGAAACCTCCCTGTGCAGGGGCAGTCAATCTCTGAAGGCTACAGCTAGGACGCAATGGGAGGCAAGGCTAACAAACAGGGCATAAAGGCCAAGGCTGTCCAGGGCAATTCGTTGGTCACTGCGTGAAACAGGATCCTCACACCCAGCACGGCTCTTTTTACATTTCACCAGCATCCTGCTTCCCAACACTGGTTGGCCACATGAATACTGGGAAGCCCACAAGTTGGGCACGACATTTAATGCCCTCCCTTACCACCAGTTGATGCTCCGTAGTCAGTAGGAGTGTGCATTCAGATCTACCTGAGCCAAAAATCTACCCGAAAAATACCTTACCAGTATTTTTCGGGTAGATTTCGGCATCCCAAATGTATCCGGGTTTTCTCGGGGAAACCGGGGGGGGGGGATTCCTGGGGGGGAAATCCTGGATATATTCCAGAGTTACCGGGTAGATCTGAAAACAGCTGTTTGTCCAGCTTCAGTCCCTTTAAAGTTTAAAGGGACTGCAGAAGACAGCCTGTGCTGATGGGGAGAGGACTGTTCCTGTGGGCGTGGCTTAGGGCTGGTTTAAACCGGGCTGCAGGATAAACCAGCCCCAGGATCTGCTGTGCTGTCGGGAGCAGATTGCTCCCTGCGGGCTGAGCTTTGCGCGGACTTCCCCTGCAGCCCGGTTTAAGCTGGACTGCAGGAGAAAACAGCCCAGTCGGGATCTCCTGTGTTCATGGACAGCAGATTGTTCCCTGCTGGCTCAGATTTGCGCTGGCTTCACCTGCAGCTTGAGAACCGGGTTTGATTCCCCCCTCCTCCACATGCAGCTGCTGGGTTGACTTTGGGTCAGTCACAAGTTCTCTCAGAGCTGTTCTCTCATGAGCAGTCCAGGATTGGGCTGGCTTTTCTTCTTTTTTTAACGGGTATCTTTCCTCTCAGATCTATTGGACCCGGGAAAAAAATATTGGGATTTCAGAAAGATCCTAGGTCCCAATACCATACCGGTATTGGGAGAAGTGTTCCCTCTAAGCTGAGTTAGCGCAAGCTAGCTCACAGTTTTTTAGCCTCTGGCTCAGACATTTCTGTCCTAGCTCAGGAAGGAGGGCTCCAGAGCAAACTAACTTATGCAGCAGCCAAATCTCTTGCTCGTAACTTTAGTGACAGTGGCTCACAAAGTAGAGTTTTTGCTCACAAGACTCCACAGCTTAGAGGGAGCACTGACTGGGAGCTGGGATTTTTAGGACAGCCTGAAATTTTTCCAGGTCCAATAGATCCGAACCAAAAGAATACCAGCAAAAAATATTGTACGCCCCAGTGGTCAGCCTGCCTACAAACCATGGACGTTCTGTTCCAACCACACAGTTTGCAGACTTCTCTGCTGAAAACCCCCGTCAAAGCCATCTGAGCCAGATGCCATGGCCCCGCCTCGTGGCTGAAAGCTCTATCCATCAGAGATGCCCAGGGGTCATTTCCTGCAGGAGCGCACAGGAGCAGAACTCCGACAGTAAAGAGCCCAGGGGGCGGGCACATGCAACAAGCCCCACCCCCTGCCAGCAGCCCTCAGTCAGAGCAAGAAGCAGCCAGGTAAGCTGCAGAGCTCCCCCCGGCCCCCCGGTCCAAAACAGTCCAGTGGCACCTTTAAGACCAAGTTTTATTCAGGTACAAGCTCTCCCTCCTCTGCGAGGACAGATCTGCACGTTCCCCCCCCCCAATAGCTAGCAATCCAAAACAGTCCAGTGGAGCCTGAGCGGTGGGTGTTGCCTTCTGACACACTTCCGGTGATGTCAGGGGGTGTGGCATATGCAAATACGTTATGCTAATGAGTTATGCTAATGAGCGTCTACAACCTTTTTTCTACGAAATGACCGCTGATACTAACAAGCTTTATTGTAGCATAAGAAACACAGCTCTCTCTGTCAGGTGCACGCCGAAGAAGAGAGCTGTGAGTCTCGAAAGCTTATGCTACAATAAAGCTTGTTAGTCTTAAAGGTGCTGCTGGGCTTTTTACTATTTTGCAGCAACAGACTTGACACGGCTGACTCCTCTGGATCTACTCTGACTGGCAGCAGTTCTCCAGGATCTTGGTAGAGGTCTTCCAGTTCACCTACTACCTGTCCTTTATTTTAAAAATGAAAATGCACACTGGGGATTGAACCTGGAAGAAGGAGGAGGAGGAGATTGGCTTTATACCCCGCCCTTCACTACTCAAAGATGTCTCAGAGCGGCTTACAAACTCCTTTCTCTCCCCCTCCCCACAACAGACACCCTGGGAGGTAGGTGGGGCTGAGAGAGCTCTTGACAGAAACTGTTCTTTTTCAAGAACAGCTCTTCTCAGAACTACGGCTTGCCCAGAGTCATCCAGCAGCTGCGAGTGGAGGAGTGGGGAATCAAACACGGTTCTCTCAGATTAGAGTCCGCGCACTTCACCATGACACCAATGCTGGGGATTGAACCTGGAACCTTCTGCGGGCAAAGCAGATGGCTCTACCAGTGAGCCATGGCCTCCACCATGCCCCCTAAAGGAATAAGAGACCCTGCCAGGTTTTTTCGGAGAGGAAGAGGGTTTGCCCTGGTTAGTATTTGGATGGGAGACCACCCAGGAAACCGCAGAGTCACTCTGCAGAGACCAGCGATGGCCAACAACCCCTGAACGTCTCTTGCCTTGAAAAGCCTACGGGGTCGCCATATGCTGGCCATGAGTTGATGCCAAGAGAAAGAAGGGGGGCGGGGGGATGGCCTAGCTGTTCATTCATGAGCTGTTCATACATGACTGCTTGCAATTCAGCCAACTGATCTGCTGCTGCCATCGTCTGGCCAGAAGGGGGAACTGTTCTGGTGCCCGAGCATGCAAGGAAAAGATGCTTCAGGAAGGGGATCCCATTTCCCCCAAGATCTGGGTATTATCTGCACAATCTGCAGCATGGCACAATGGGGGAGGAGAGACGTTAAGGGGAGAGCCAGATCCTTCTGACGACTCACGGAGGTCTGCGGGAGCCGCAAGAAAGGAAACCCCCTCTCCAGGCCGTTTGGAGAACTCAGCACGGAAACAGAATCGCAAAATGCTTTGCGTGCTGAAAGCCACCGCCGGAAAGCTCACCTCGAACAGATAGGCGTAGAAACAATGGGAGAAGAGGGCCAGTGTCCCGTGAGAAACTTGAAAGCAGAGAACAAAAGGAAACCTCCGCCACAGGGGTCCCCAATATTTTGGAGCATGTGGGCACCTGTGGAATTTTGACACGGTGTTGTGGGCAGAGATGCAAAATGGTGTCAGCTAAGCTGCCATGAGTGTGGAGAGGCCTTCTAATTGTTTTGCATTCCTTCCCATGCACGTAATTGCTACTCAGCTGCAACGCTTATCTGTAAAGAGTTACTGGAGGGGATTGTGGTGTCTATCTTTCGTGGGAGCTTCTTCGTTCCCAGCTTCGCGCCCGTTAGACAGCCTTGCCATCTCCCACGTGCGGGAGTCCACCTAACTGGGTAACGCTGGGGGGGGGGCATACAAATGCCCTATATCCTATTATGCGCATAGGTAGCCTGCCATTCCTAACAGTGTTCATGTTAATGCATCTATGGCTTTTCAATAAAAGTAAAACCTTCCAGGAAGCGTGTACTTCGTTGTTTTGCTGTGGATCCTGACAAATGGCTGCCCCAAGAGGCAGGGCCAGCCGCTGCTTATCTTCGGTCGCACAGTCTTTGTGCACAGTGCTGCTGTCAAAGCAACATTTTGAAGGGAAAAAAAACGATCTGGCCAATCAAATCTCCAATGACCATGCTTAAAAACCTGCAAAGAAGGAGAGCCATCCTCCTCCCGAGGAAGCCTGTTCCACCGAGGAACTGCTCTACCCGTCAGGGAGTACACTTGGGTTCACAACCAGAGAAACCGTTCCCCAAATTCCAAAGCCTGTGTCTGGTTTCACGCAACCCGATGTGCAAATGCTACAGCAGAGAATAACGCTCAGAGTGGGAAGGGTCCTAATAGGCCCTCCCCCCCAAGCAGCCCCACGCTCAGTGCAGGAAATCCACAGGTAGAACATCCTGGACAGATGACTATCTATCCAGCCCTTGACCAGAAGGGAGATATACCTCCCCCAAGCAAAGCAGTTCCATTACTGTGGTTCCCAATTGGGGAATTTCTCATAATGTTCAACCGAAATCTTAACAGCCTTGCCCTGCAAAGTAGAAACAACAGAGAGGTCACGGGAAGGATGCAAACCATGAAGAGAACAGCCGTGATGTATAATGAAAATATATATTTAGACTGCTGTTTTGCAGTGAGTAGTATTTCATCAACAAGATGTACGCATCCCCACTAACGGAATTTGCATAGACTCCCATTTCACATAACCGCTTTATCTAAGTGTGCTGCATGAATAACATTGGTTTAAAAACGTAAAGGTAAAGGTTCCCTTGCTCGAAAGCCAGTCAAATCCGACTCTAGGGTTGCGGTGCTCATCTCCGTTTCCAAGCCGAAGAGCCAGCGCTGTCTGAAGACATTTCCGTGGTCATGTGGCCGGCATGATTAAACACCAAGGCGCACGGAACGCTGTTACCTTCCCACCGAAGTGGTACCTATTT